>NC_041400.2:87732703-87805203 GCF_900747795.2 Erpetoichthys calabaricus | reverse complement strand
AGGAAGTCGCCTTACATCCGCCACGTGCCCTCTTTCTGTTCCCAGAAGCTGATCATAGAATGGTTTTAATACTTTACTTTCAAATAATGCAAAGAGTATGCGACACGTGTTTCTCCCTAATTTTGGGCTCATCAGGCATACACACTCACTTCATCCCCTCTCGGGAATCGAATCTCTATCGTCAGCGCCAGAGTTGAAGCCCCTAACGTTGCGGTCAGCAAGTCGGCTAACATCCGCCATGTGCCGTCTTTCAGTTGCGAGAAGCAGATCATAGAATGGTTGAAACTGTTGCCCCTAATGTTGCGCTACGGTGTGTGGTTCGTTTATACCTCGTGTCTTCTCATTAAACTTTTATCTCGCGAATATGTTATTGCAATCTGCAGCGGGAGCGTTTCTATAAACTTAATTTAAACTTACGTTTTACACCGTGCTTTGTTTCCCTTATGAACATGCTTGTATGCTTCACTCGCTGGCTTCTTATTGTTTCTCTCCCTTCTCAATTGTTTAATGAATTTTTTTGTTCTTCGCTGTTTGCGGCTCTTCCTTAATTTCTCCGTACTGAGTTCTTTTATCTCGCGAATATGTTATTGCAATCCGCAACGGGAGCGTTTCAATAAACTTAATTTAAACTTACGTTTTACACCGTGCTTTGTTTCCCTTATGAAGATGCTTGTATGCTTCACTCGCTCCCTTGTCAATTGTTTAATTAATTTTTTGTTCTTCGCTGTTTGCGGCTCTTCCTTCATTTCTCCTTACTCAGTTCACAGTCTTTTCACGTGATTACGTGGGAGGCGTGATGACGTGACACTCAACTCCGCCTCCCACGGCCATCAAGCTGCCGTCCATTACAGTATATTGTCAAAAATGAGGTTCCAGTTATGACCATTACGCGTTGAATTTCGAAATGAAACCTGCCTAACTTTTGTAAGTAAGTTGTAAGGAATCAGCCTGCCAAATTTTAGCCTTCCACCTACACGGGAAGTTGGACAATTAGTGATGAGTGAGTCAGTCAGTTAGTGAGTCAGTGAGGGCTTTGCCTTTTATTAATTAGTATAGATTGATGATAATTAGTATTTACTGGGGCACAAAGCAGGGAATATAAAGAAGTACAGAATGATTTTATTTCTATTGCTGACCAGCTTTCTGTACATTCATCAATTTCTGCCAATTCCCAGGTCTTTATAGCTTGTATACTTGCTGCCCAGTAATAAAATTGAAAGTTAGGTAGTGCCATGCCAACTTCTGCTATAGGTCTTTTAGGAGTCACCTTTTGAATACACGGATGTCTCGAATTCCAGATAAATGAGATTATAATTGAGTCTAATTTTTTAAATGACAATTTGTTAGTGTACAACATATACAGGGATGCTCTGAAATAGAAAAAGAAGCTTGAGAAGGAGGTTCATGTTGACAGTATTGATTCACCTTGCTAATATGAGATCTATTCACATGTTGTTTGATTTTTTTCTATGCTGATAGCAAAATTGTGTTGAAAACAATGTTTATATTTACTTGTGATGTTTACCCCTAGATATTTAAACCATTCTGATCAAATAAATTGATAGAAGTCCAGTCTAGAATTGTGTGTGGGAGAGTTCACTGGAAAAAGCGCACCTTTAACAAATTAATTCTAGAGTCTAGATATATTTTGAAATTCTGCTAGTGCATTAAGGACCACTGGTAAGGAAGTTTGTGAGTCTGATATATACAGTACCATATTAACTGCATATAGTGATATTTTCTGTACAAGTCTTTCTCTGATGATCACCTTTATCTCTAATGCATTTTGAAAGTGAATGGCCAAAGGCTTAATAGCAATATTGCAAAAAACAATGGTGATAGAGGGCACCCTTGTCGAGTGTCACCTTGTAATCTGAAGTAGTTTGAGTTCATATTGTTAGTACAGACAAAGGATACTGAACTGGTATAAAGTAATTTATCCATGCTCGTATATTTAGATCAAACCCAAATTTGTGCAATGTGGTGAATAGGTAGTCAACTGTGTCAAAGTCTTTATCTTTGTCCAAAGATAATAAGATCTCTGCTGTGTTATATTTTATGAGGAGTATATTACATTACATATATTACAATAAACAAACGCCAACGGTTTGAAACCAAGTGTCTGCCTTTAATAAAATGGGTTTGGTCTTGTGATATTATTGAAGGAAGTACTTTCTCAATCTTTCTAGCTAGAATAAATTTCTATATAGTAACTGAAAAAAGTGACCAAAAAGGAAATAGAATGTATAGTTAGAGCAAATGTTACAATAAAGATAGATCAAGGTGCAAGTAGAGTCTTCTTTGCATTACCAAGACACAGTATGATTTAAAGGATATTGGAATCGGTCTATTTAGCTCTTTTTCTACTTCCTCGGGAGAACTAAATATATAGAACTGGCCATCGACAATCACTTTCAGTTTATCTGGAAACAAGAAGCTATATCTGATTTCAGTTTTCCGCAAGTATTGCTTAATGCTGTGGAATGCAGATCGTTTGGCAGCTGCTGAAGGAGACAAATCTGGGAAAATGTAAATACAGTTGTTTTTAAATATAATCTCCTTTCTGTCTGAGAATCAACATCAAATTTTTTTAACCTGTAGTTTATCAAATCAGACAATCAGACTTTTAGTCTTTGAGTCATTCAATCCAAGTGTGCAATAAGCTGATGAGCTCTCAGTGTCTGATTTAAAGTCTTCTATTATTTTGGTTAAGTAGTTCAGCTATGAATTTCACTGGTTTTGGATTTTCACAGTTTTCAGGAAGTCCTTCAATTCTGATGTTGTTCCTTCTATATCTAGCTTCAAACTATGCTAATTTATCAGAAAGCAATTTGCATTTGGATTCTACAGCATTTGCTTTTTTGTCAGCAGCGGATGTAAGTTGATCTACTTCTTCAATACGAGTTTTAAACATTTGCTGAACTTCTGAGCAGCAAGTACATTATCCTCAATTTTGCTCATATTTTCCTGTATTTTTTTAAGTTATTGCTTAAACATACCTCCTAGACATGTATATCCTGAAACAGCTTGTCTATTCTGTTCTGTGTTTGTACTATATCCATCTTTTAATCCTCCTTTACATCATTTATTTTAACCCCAAGCGCGGTAAACAATACCTTCAACTTACAGGCCATGCTCAGTTCTGATATGCCGCCTGAGATGAGTGAGTTCTCATTACCCACCTCACTTGCAGTTTTTCTTGCACATGTTGGCTAGAGCAGAAGCTACATTGTAAGGTCCTGGGTGATTAATTCCTTCTCCTGTCTCTTCCAGCTTAGTCTGTAGCCTTTGATAAAATAATAGCAGTACTGATTCTGAATAAAATCAGGTATTTATTAAAGAAAGACTAATTGTTATACTTAATACAGATTTTCCATAAAAAATATCAGTCCCATTGAGACAAAATATTGTTCCCCTTTTGTGATTGATCAGTCTTACCAAAGTATTACTAGAAAGTTTAAGTCATTTCTTAGATTAAGATTTACTTTGTGACAGAGAAAGGAAGTCAGCAGTTATCTTATTGTTGATCCATATTTATTAGAAGGAAAATTATAATTTGAATCAATATCATCAGACACTGTGATGGACTGAAATACTTTTAAGTGCTGCTTCCTAGCCTGTGCCTAGTGCTACTGGGATAGGCTCTACACCCCCCTATGCAACCTAGAATTAGATTAAGCTGATAAAATATGTTATGTTAAAAATCCTGCATATGGGGGGAGTGCACTTTGTGTACTTTAAAAAGAGTTCTGACTATAAAGATGCTGTACTGCAAGTACTATACTATATCAGCTAAGAAGTGAGTGTCCCACATGAATACACAAACATTACACATACACATAATTTTGTGCAAGTAAATTTATGGTATGTGCTATACCAGATGCACCCAAAACAATGTCCAAAACTGAATGCATTAGGAGATTTTGATATGTAAATACTGTAAGTCTTGCATAGTGTAAGTGCTCCCTAATTTACAATACTATTGTCTGTGTGTTGTAAAGTGGCTAGCTGGCAGAAATATGCTTTACTATCTAAAAAGGAAATCCAGTTCCATAATATTCTGTGGGATGAGTGAAGATATTTGCATAATCATTTGCTTGCCAGTGTAATGAAAGAGACTTTCATGATACCACAGGCACTCTTAAATTAGAAAGCCAAAAATAGAACTCACATGGAGAACAACAAATGTGCAGGTTTACTGGACTGCATGGAGTAAAAACATTAATCAGTATAAAGAATGTCTTTCCAAAGAGTGCTGTGATTGCTGGTGCAAATTAATAGATACATTAATTCATATACCTTGTGTTTTATTTTGAAATAAAAATCTGTACTAAATATAGCTTTCCCAAAACCAGTTACACCAATTCAGGGTTGCAGGTGGCTGATGTATATCTTGTTAGCATACGGCACCAAACAGGAATAAGCTCTGGACATTGCTCCAATCCATTACAGGCCCATTCAAGCATAGCCAATTTAGAATTGCTAATCAATCTGGCATGGAACTTCGCTGGGGATGAGGAAGTTAAAAATGGCATAGCAAGAGAAAATCCCACATAAACATTGGAGAATCGGAATGTTCAAACATCACACAGACAATGATTCACACCAAGGACACTGTATCTATGAATCAGTAGGGCTAAGTTCTAAAGATGCAGGCCTCAAGTAAGCTTCAAGTCCTCAACTTCAAAGTTCAAGTCAAGTCTTAAGTTATAGATGTTACTTTAAAGCAAGTCAGGCTGAGTCACTGATTTTATTCAAGCAAGTCAAGTAAATCATAGTTGAAAAAACTTTTCACCACTATCTGTAATTAATTTAATAAGATAATTTCTAATATATACTAATATATGAGCTGAGAATAAATAAGAAATAACAGTGATTGATATATAAATAGTTTACTTTAAATTAATTGGCATGTTTACTTTTAATTTTCCACAGTTTCCCTCATAAGTGCACTAAAACACAATGTTTTTAAAGATATTACATTTTGAAAGGCAATGCCACTTCAGAGTAAGGCTACACAATCTACTGTATTTTAAAATAACTTCTTCACATATGATCATGTGAATAAGTAAGTATACTCCATGGAAATCATGGAAGATCAATGAAGCTCTCTCCAGAATCTGCAGTGGCTCATTCTTTTATCCTTCGATCTTGCATGACCCTGCACCAGAATTCACCAGCCAACGCTATTCTGCTAATGAATACAGAGCAGATGCCTCTCTTGGCTGTCACTGTTTTTTAATGAGTTCTTTGAATTATTGCTTCATATCCTGCTCCTCATTGTCAGTCTTATAACTCACACCACCCTCTCTCTCATAGTGTGCTTCTTCCATGTTAAAGGATAAAGCATGGACTGCATGGAGTGGCAGAACAGACACAGCACATGTACACTGAAACCTTGACTGGACTTTTATTTTGCTGTGCACTGTTTCATGCTCTCCTAATCATACTTGCTTGCTTGCCATAGCTCCTGTCGTAAACAGAATGCTGAACAAACTAGTAAATACCTTGTTGGCAAGAAGAGCAAATGAATTTTATTTTAGAGACCAGCTTCAAAGCAAAATATATTGAGGATGACCATGCAAGTGGAAACTAAACAAACAACACACTGAGGCTAAAAGTGAAACAGAATTGGTTTCAAGAAGGAAAGGGCACCCAGTTATTTGGAAATGGTTTGGTTTCAGATTTTCTGACTTTAACCAAAAAGTAATAACTTGCAAATAATGGTGTGCTGTGCTGGCGAAACCACTCATATGCATGAATATGAAAAAGCTACTATGAAACACACAAGGGTGTTAGGAAGGACTGCAGCAGAGTTCGGCTCAAAACATCAAAGAGCACAACCTGCAAATAGTTATTAACTGAAGCATCATTATATCAGGCACTGCATACAACAAAAACTAGAGGAATATAATATGCAATCACCCATCATGTAGCGAAACTTGATTTCTTAGCATTAGAAGTCAAAGTGAAACCATGAACTCTGACCTAAACTTTAAATTGTATATTAACCATATTACTAGGACTGCATTTTTCCATTTAAGGAACACTGCAAAAGTTAGACGTCTTATAGCATTGCAAGATGCTGAGAAATTAATTCACGCTTTTGTTTATAGTTGCCTAGATTACTGTAATATACTCCTAAGAAGGGCTTCAATCAGTTAGTCCAGAATGTAGCAGAAAGAATCTCAGCCAGAAAAATACATCTTCCCAGTTTAACCATGCTTATATAGATTATCTGCATCCTTAATCCATCCATCCATTATCCAACCCGCTATATCCAAACTACAGGGTCATGGGGGTCTTCTGGAGCCAATCCCAGCCAACACAGGGCGCAAGGCAGGAAACAAACCCCGGGCAGGGCACCAGCCCACCGCAAGGTGCGCACACACACACACACACACACGCACACACACACACACTAGGGACAATTTAGAATCGCCAATGCACCTAACCTGCATGTCTTTGGACTGTGGGAGGAAACCATAGTGCCCAGAGGAAACCCACGCAGACACGGGGAGAACATGCAAACTCCATGCAGGGAGAACCCAGGAAGCGAACCTGGGTCTTCTAACTGCGAGGCAGCAGTGCTACCCACTGCGCCATCGTGCCACCCTGCATCCTTAATAATTAACTTTAAAATATTACTAATGGTATATAAAGCCTTAAATAATCTTGCTCCATCAAACATTTTGGCATGCCTTTCCCCCTTCATTTCAAGTCATAACCTTAGATCTTCCTATAATGGTCTGCTTATTATCCAAGAGCTAAGCATAAACGAAGAGATGAGACAGCCTTTATTTTTATGCACCAAAAATCTAAATACCAATACATATACGCCAGGCTAACACTATGGATCTTCTTAATAAAACTCCTAAAAATCCAATTGTTTAATTGGTCCCTTTCTTAGCTACATTTTAGTTCCCTTAATAAACTAAATATGCATAGAATCATCATACACTTCAATGAATCTGCAATCTGTTGTGACTTCTGTTGAGGCTTTCTGCACCACCAACATATGAATAAAGACTAAGCTCTTACAGGTACTGTGAATATACTAGTATATTAGACAGTAATAGCATACTGAGCTTAAAGTATTTCACATAATAATATTTCACGTTACGTGAAAATATTGCATATTCTGAGAACAAAAAGTTATTCATGTGAGAATAACAGACAAGTTATTGCACATCTAAGTAATTGAAAATGTACTAGAATATCCACTAGAGTAAAAGGAAACAGCTTATTGTGTGGCTGATGAGGAGTTTTAGAGTCTGATAGCTGTGGAAGGAAAGATTTCCTGAGACATTACATGGAGCATTTTATGCTAGTCAGTCTACTACTAAAAACACTCCTATCTCCAGCCACAACACAATGAAGAGGGTGATTAACATTTTCAATAATAGACTGAAGTCTAGACAACATTCTGTGATCTGCTACAGTTTCCAAGCTGTCCAGTTTCTCTCCTACCACAGAAGCAGCCTTCTGAATTAGTTTGTTTAGGCTCTTGATTTTTGCCATTTTTCATATTGCCCCATAGCATGCCACAGCAAAAAAAAAAAAAATAGCATTTTGCAACCTTATGTTGGTTGAATAACATAACTTTTTATTATTATTATTATTATTGTTTCTGTCCTTCCTGACCATCTGACTTTGTATTTAGAGTCTTAAAAACCAATTCTATATATAAGGACTCTCTTAACTTCTCTTAATTATATATGTATCTTATGTAAGCGTGCATTACTTATTTTGGTACA
Source organism: Erpetoichthys calabaricus (assembly GCF_900747795.2). NCBI lineage: Eukaryota > Metazoa > Chordata > Cladistia > Polypteriformes > Polypteridae > Erpetoichthys > Erpetoichthys calabaricus. Next base: position 87,797,446 of record NC_041400.2, on the reverse strand, counting down.
CTGTTTACTCATTATTGTTCTTTTATAATTTTATTTTAGTTATTTTTTTATTTTGCTTGTAACTATTTCTTTGACACCTTGTAAAACACATCAAGCTACATCCTTTATAAGAAAAATGTACTATAGAAGTAAATGTTGTTGCTGAAATTCAGACTGCAGAGAAAGAATGTGGATGCTTCAAAAAGGTAATTTGAACTAAGATACGAGGTGCTGAGTTGCACATATTTTAGTCAAACGTCTTTACCAGTATTCAATACATGTCGTGATAGGGTTATGAATTAATTAACAGTGCTTTTTTCCCCAAAAGCTGACTAAATTTTCAAGCCAGACAACAATTACTGTAAATCCAGTAACTCTCACTATTCACTATGCAATACAATACAGTACAACTTTTTTTTTTTGTATAGCACTCCTCACTGAGTGCGGACACAGAGTGCTGTGAACAATTCTCAGTTATAATTATAGAGATGGTACTGATTACTAAATACAGAACTGGTACACATATAAATGCACACATAAATGTACACATTAAAGTCACACAAAGAACAAAGTAGAAACTGATTAAAAATACATCAAAACCAACAATATCTTTTAATTGATGAACTTTGGCCAGTTGACACTGATGGATATTAAAATTGTAAAAGAGAAAGTCAAAAATAAAGTCACAGTCCAGGAGCCCTTGGCCCACTCCAGGGTTTTCTACAGTAGTCTTTGCTAGTTGTTCAATCTGATGAGAGAATGTTTCAATCTGATGATTCCATTGCTCTTTTATCCAAGATGTCTTTTCTACATTTATTTTTGTAGATTAATTTTTTTCAAGAAAATAACATTGCCTGCCATCAACTCTGCTATACAGCAAACGACTTCACAGCCAAACCAAAAAAAACAATGAGAAAGTTAAAAAAAGAGAGCAGGAACAGAAAAAAAGACAAAACCTTAAAAACCAGAATTCAACCCCCACCTGAGAGAAAGAGAGGAGAGCCAAGAGCATGGACAAAATAGATGAAGGGAAAATATAATTTTCTTCTGAAACGAATGCTTATTCTAAAATGTAACTACAGTAATTAAATCATGCCATATTTTGAAAAAACTTTGAACAGATCTTCTAAGCGAGAATTAGATTTTTTCCAATTTAAAATAGTATAGAACATCAATTACCCATGAGTTATGGTTGGATTGGGATTCTACCAGTTAAGCCAGATAAGTCTGTGGTACGGTGTGGTATAGGTTATTACAAATTAATCATTTGTTTTCCTCCACTTTAAGCCCATCTGGGAGTACACCAGACACAGCTGTTAATGGGTTATAAGTGATTGTACCACCAAGGCTGTTTGGTAAGTATTCAAAGATTTTTGTCCAAAATTATATCAAATTGATGCACTCCCAAAATATATGGTCCAGTAAGGTTGGAGCTAGATTGCAACGCTTACAGGCTGGATCTTGCCCTGGATGCATTTTGGATAATTTAGACAAGATAAATGTGATTGATGAAAGATTTTAAGTTGAACTATTAAATGCTTTGCACATATGGAGCTAGAGTGTATTCTATGCATGGTTGCTTTCCACTCCTTCAATTGAAAGATTTTTTTTTCCACCGTACACTAGATTCTTTAAAGGGAAGATTCTTTCCAGTGTTTGTAAATATTGTTTATATATAGATATCAAAACACAATATTTTAAGAACAAATGTACACGTATCTGTTTAAAAAACTTAAGAAGTCAACATAATTGCACATTTTCAAAAATCAAAGTTATACTACACAATTTAAAACCAAAAAAAGCCATATATCTAAACATGTATACTGTATTAATGAAAATATTACAGTAAACTAGAATGTTACAATACCAAGGTATATACATACATTATACATTCAAACTATTTCTTACACATTTGATAGAAAAAAGGGTGAAATATTTATGGAAAGTCCATAGACCTTGTAATAATACACGTGGAAGAGTTAATCATCAAGGGGTTCTCATTAACGCATTCAGCTGTCCAATTATGTAAAAATCCAATTAGCCAACACATTGTGGGAGTCATGCCCCCTTCTTCAGAACTGTAGGTTAGCACAGCTGACATGTGACAGCATTTGCACTCTAATTTAAATTAATTTTGCAACCACATATCTCATGAAATTTGCCTAACAGATTTAATAAGAATGGCAATGATTAGTACAAATCTGAGTATCAAACACCATGTAACTTGACATAAATTTGATCATAAGGAAAGGTTCTTTATCTCTGACTGATTCCTGAAATACAAAGCTAGGGGTTTAATAGTGATTGTAGCAACCATTGTGGATAACAGACTTCTCTGGTCTCACATTTCAATTTTAAATAGTCATAACTTATATTACTTATATGAACCAATGCTTCTGGACTAGATTAAAGTAACCTAATACACACAAGTATATTGGGACCAAACCCATTTTTGAGCAACAGAGAAAATAGATATTGCAGTTCAGTTCATTTAAATGTTTTTGCTGTGTCCAAACATAACTGGAAATTTCTGGAAGCTGAGATACAGTCATGGCACACATTACACTAAACTGTGGTCTAACATTTGATACAGTATGTGTATCAAATTTAACAAATTTGGTTTGATCTTGAGATGATACATGTTCTTATATAGAAGGAAGCACTTTCTCCATTATTTTACTCAAACCTTTTTCCAAGATCTTAACATCATTATTCAGAAGAGAAAAATCAGATAATTTTTATTTATCTGATCATTATTCAGAAGAGAAAAATCAGATAATTTTTATTTATCAGATATTACTTATTTACTATATTTATTTATAAAACTGTTAATCATGTTATTAATTATTTATCATTGGCCTCAGTATTACTTTTGTTACACTTCGATTGTGTCATAATTATATATGACAATATGTTCTTGTCTTATTTTTGGGTATTTTATATTGGAAAATCAGTTTTAAAAGGGTTTGCTCCATTTTGATTTTATTTTACAAGTTTTATTTTCATTATGTCTCTTTGCGACATGGAAATCGTGTCATGTGACCACAGCAGTCACACCCATGAAATAGCAGACGTAATGCTGATTTCACATGGTGGAATTGGCACTGTTGGATTGGAGTAGTTTTTTTTTTCTTTTGTTTGCACTTAAATTGACCATATTGTTTTGAATATGTGCATTGTATAGAGTGGAGTCCATCCATCCAGTTTCCAACCCGCTGAATCCGAACACAGGGTCACGGGGGTCTGCCGGAGCCAATCCCAGCCAACACAGGGCACAAGGCAGGAACCAATCCCAGGCAGGGTGCCAACCCACCGCAGGCACACACAAACACACCCACACACCAAGCACACACTAGGGCCAATTTAGAATCGCCAATCCACCTAACCTGCATGTCTTTGGACTGTGGGAGGAAACCGGAGCACCCGGAGGAAACCCACGCAGACACGGGGAGAACATGCAAACTCCACGCAGGGAGGACCCGGGAAGTGAACCCGGGTCTCCTAACTGCGAGGCAGCAGCGCTACCCACTGCGCCACCGTGCCGCCATAGAGTGGAGTATTTTTATATATTTTAATTATTGTAATTGGGTGGCAATGTTATTGGTTGGGGGTTATTTTTTTCTTTCATTCATGCTAATTTTCTTCACCTGGACATTTATATGTAAATGTTTTGATTGACTGTTGGATTCACCTATGGATACCAAATGATGTGGATTTTAGGCCAACAATGTATGGGTTGGGGGCAGGGCTGTAAGTTTTAAGTGGTGCAGCTGTACCCTTAAGTTCTGAAGAGATGCACAGTGTGGTAAAAGAGAAAGGGGAAGCATTGTAAAGACTGACGGGAGTGAGTATCGTTTTGGCTGGTGGCTACAGGATCCCCTTTCCATTTCAGAGGTGCATTGTGGAGGAATGCTAGAGAACGAGAGGGGGTGTATGCAGAGAGAGGAGTATTGCAGCTGTCCAAGGCAACAGAAGAATAGTGTCCCTTGCGACTTAACACCACATGGTACAAGTGACGGGGTCTGGGTGAGTGGTGGGGATCCACGGCCCAGACAGAGTGTGAGTAGCCCCATTTTTTGTGGTGTATTGGGTTGATGTATGACAGTGGGATGCTACATGTGTAGTGTTGCCCAGTGTATGTTTTCTTGTAGATGCTGTGCTGAAGGAGGGCGTATGTGAAAACACTGGACTGCAGACTTGTGGATGTATGGTGTTAGGGTGGAGATCACTTAAGACAACACTCTAAGGAAAATTTTTTTTCTCTTTTCCTCATTTTTCTTCTTTGAGGAAGCAATGTACGTGATACCCAATGATGTTAAGCGACTCTGACATTGCAGTTCTATAGTATTGATTGGGATTCAAGCAGGTTGTGAATGTTTTAATTATTGGTTTTATTTTTATATTGTTCATTATTTTACTAGTAAAACTTAAAAGAGTGGTTACATTGGTGTCTTGAAGTTATTGCACAACCACAACTCTGGAATAAAAAGTACCTGAGCAGTGGGAGTGAATTAGTATGGCATACCATTGGGTTCCCCATACCTGACAAATCTGGGGTGGCATAGTCGATGTTTTGAATTGTTAGGAGGGGTAAGGTGGAAGTGTCTGGGTTCTGACAATTGGATACCTTCTGGCTTTGGGGTATAATTCGCCCTGTCACCCCCTAACACTATAAATATAGCAGCAGTGTCCCTCAGTTGGTTAAACAAAGCAGATCTTTAGCAGTATTTACTTTCTTCAAACAAGTAGGTTCCACTGGATTTTTTAAAATCCTTTCACCCCTTACATATGGTTCATATTTCATGCCTTCACAGTATGGTCTGTGTCAATTTTGACCCAGGCCAAGAATTTTAAAGTACAGAGCTATTCTGAAATTATAAATAGCCTATCTGACAGTAATAAATGGATGATTAAGCCTAAATTAATGTTTCAGAGAGCAGGGAGAGTATATTTTGTAGATTTTATAACATATGTTTTTGGAGAAAAACATCTACTATCACACAAATAAGACATGAAAACATAACAACCATAATGATTTAAATATATTTTATTGAAAATGAAAATGGCAAGAACATTCTGGAACTGTTGGGATTTATTATATAGCCGTGTATAACTATTACAACTGTTAAACACTATCCTCACTGCTATATCATAAAATCTCTCATAATTATCATCCATAATTATAAATATTTATTCAACATTAATTAACATAAAACATAAAAAATTGTTTATAGCAAAGTAGTCTGCGCTTTCAAAGCGTGTATGGGACTTGCAAATGTGTTTCCCACATTTTCAGCAGGTTGTCCCTGTTTTGTATTCCCTTTTAGTAAGAGTAGAAGTTGCATCTCATTCTCTTCTGTCCCCTTGTGTTGGCTTCATGTGTGACTTGTTCATCAGGGCCAGGCTCACGGTTGTATATGAGAGGCAGCCATTCCACCCACTTGTCCCAGACATCCCTGAGTGTTGCCAGTTCTTGCCTCATGATTGTCAAATCTGAGCATCGCCAATATGGTACAAAACATTTCCAGGGACATGGTGGCATAAAATATTGGTTGTCCTCTGTCAGCATGTCACAGACTAAAAGCAGCCTTACCTTGGGACCTGTATGTCGGAGCATGTAGGTTAGTCACATCCATGGTCTTCCATTCTTGACAATACCATTTAATCCCCTCCATATCTGTCATTTCAATGACAATTTTTTCAAAGATTGGAGGGAGGAATGTTGACAAAATGCTGGATGTATGAGAAGTAGCCAGTCCTGTGGGTCCTGAGATCATTTGAATAACATTTTACACTGCCATCCTGCCCGCACCTTGATGTGGAAGCGAAGACCAACTGATAGCATTGTTTTTGACATAAATGTCTCCCTTGCTGCCTCAGAGTCATCTTCATCAGAGGGACTGTTATTGAGTTTTCCTCCATGTTGTCTTCCTGTTCTGAAACATCCTTCTCCAAATCACTAAACTGTTTCCTTATCATGGAATATCAGATCAAGGGCCTTCTGCACAGTAAGTCTTGCTGCCATAACCTCAGTCACTGAAAAGACAGCTCAGTTGCCTTTATAATGTTATGACACACCCAACCCCTCTTTTAATCTTGTTTTAATCTCAGCTCGGAATAAATGGATTCTAATTTGTTTATTTTTAGATTATTTTGTTACATTGCATGTGCTTGTGCTTGTAGGTGCAGATCTTGTGTCTGTGTCAAGTCACCCTCTGACCTTTGCATGACTTCTGCTTCTTGTGTGCACCACATATAATCACTTCTTTGCTGACTTACTATTTCACTGTTTTGAGACTCACCCATGACCCATCAAAGATAAGCAGGTGCCTGAATCTGTTGGAATTTGGGCATATGTGGAGAGAGCACAGCCAGTTCTCGTGACAGTGTTAAGGTCCCCTTGAAATCTGTCACCACTGTCCCATAAAAATAGACACAGACATGGTATCTGCAGCTTCACAGTTTCAAGATTCCCTAAAACCACCATTTTCCTTTATTTGACCCATACTCGTGGATCTAAAATCCGTCTCAAAAGATATGCCTCAATGTACAAAAATTTATAGCACCCATAAAGCAGTATAAAATTTTAAAATATTTTCATTTTGGGTCACTTTAGGAAAAGTTATCAAATTCAGGCTAAAAGTATGGCAGGGCATTTTTACTACTGTCAGATGTCAAAACATATCAAATTTGACTCAAACAGTATGTAAGGGTTAATCTCGACTTTTTACCCATTTGCCTTGGTTGCCCAGTTCAGTAGTCTTTTTGATTACTATTGCTTTCATTTTCACTGTCATTTCAAGATTGCATTTCCATCTCCTGGGGCCTCATGCATAAACGGTGCGTACGCACAAAAATGTTGCGTAAACCCATTTCCATGCTCAAATCGCAATGTATAAAACCTAAACTTGATAGAACAATTTGAATCCACCTCCAATCCACCTGGACTTACTCCTCTTCCATTTGGTCTTTTGCACACACAATATATCAACCTTCCTTCTCTCCATCATATCTGCTAACTCTCTCCCCTTACCAGTCATACTGCCAACATTCAAAGTCCCTACCCTCAGTTCCACTCTCTTTACCTTCCTCCTCTACTCCTGCCTCCAGACACATCTCCCCCCTCTTCTTCTCCTTCTTATTCTTCTTCTTCGGCCAACAGTAGCCCAATTTCCGCCAGCACCCTGTTGGCTAAAAGTACTGGTGGCGGTCGTTGTTAACCGAGGGCTCTACCGATCCGGTATGGAAATTTGTATTGTTGTCTGCATACTGATTTGGCAAAATTTTACACCGGATGCCCTTCCTGATGTAACCCGCCCCATTTATGGGACCGGCACAAAGAAACACACTGGTTTGTGCTTCCCCTGTGGCTGGGTTCTGCTTGCTGTTACCAGACTATAAAATATACAAAATTAGATGAAATTAACTATAACTGTTACAATGGATTAGTTGATGACCTGTCTGGGAATGTTTCAGTCCAGCACCTACAACCCTGAATTTAGATTAAGCAAGTATAGGAATGACTGAATCAATGAACAACTGCCACATGTTTTGGTTAAAATCTTATTATATTAATATTTTATGTTATATTTCACTGCACTCTAAACATAACAGTAATGACAATATAAACCTACTAGCCAACCCGCGGCGTAGCATACACCGTATAATTATGTATTGATGGGTGAGCACTTCCTGAAAGACACAGTTGTCCAAATGGGGTGGGTTTGAGGATACGACTGTAGGGGAATGAAAAGATGGAACTCTGGAGAGGGCAACATACAATTGTCCGTGACTGACAATTGGAGGACCGCCATCGCACGCTCATTCAGTGATTCACATCTGCGACAAACAAACTGTTTTACACACTGCATACAGCGATTCACATCCGCAACAAACATGATTTTTCTTAGATGGTCCTGCCGTGTTCACCCTCGCACTCGAAGCATTGACACTGCCTGGTCAAGTGCCCGCTCACAAGAGCAACTCACAGAGACCCGCCCACCAACTGTAAGACCATGGGATACTCCTCGCAAACTGTTTTACACGCTGCATACAGCGATTCACATCTGCGACAAACATGCCTCTTCTTAGATGGTCCTGCCGCGTCCACCCTCATTCTCGTAGCATACACACCGCCTGGTCATATGCCCGCTCGCAAGAGCAACTCATGGAGACCCACTCACCAACTCTAAGACCATGGTGTGTAAAACAGTTTGCGATGGTGGACACGGTTGTGCGTCGTAACCGAAAAGAATAATGAAAAGTCAACGTGGCTCAGAGGTGCATGTGGAGTGTAGCAGAGATGAACGCGAATGATGCCCTGTTTTGTGAGTTGCTGTGTCTGAGTTGGTGGGCGTGGCTCTGCGAGTTGTTGTCGTATCCAATGACGCCGTGTTTTGTGAGTTGCTGCGTCCGAGTTGGTGGGCGTGGCTCTGCAAGTTGTCGGAGTTGTGGGTGTCTTGTTCGCTGGCGGCTTAGTGAATTATATATATAGATAGTAAGTTTCTCTTCGTTCCAGCAGACCTTCAAGCTTCCTTGCAAGTTTCTAGATTCCTGTTCATCTTTTATCAGCTTGCAAATTTTACCAAATATATTATTTTTACAAAATGTATTAATACCTTTTAATGTCTTAATTAGGTTATTAGTGTAATGTTGGACTTCTTTGTTGAAATAAGCAATCCAGCTTTGAAAAACTTTGACTTGACTTGTTTTTTTCTTTATTTCTAATAACTTAAAAACACTTGCTACATGCTTTACCCAAAATACCACTCATGTCACAATGGCTGTACAATTCAGTCCCGCCTCATTACACAGTATCTCCCTTTCTTTGAGGGAAAAGGACGGACCAACCTTGTCTCCATAGGTCTCAAAGCATAGATCTGTTAATACTCCACCATTTCAGCACTTTATTTCTTTCTCAGTGGCTTACTATTCATTTATGAAGACCAATTATGCCTTGATATTTCTTTAACAATTTATTTTTAAGCAATCATTTTCCTTAGATAGACCTAATTAAACAGAACATTCTCCTTTTTTTCTTTCTTCCCAGTTTACAGTTACTAGACTTCTCTTTTGATTGTTTTTTACTTTCTCTCTCAGATATTGTTATTAGTGCTACATGTGTGCCTTGCCTTTGTGTGGATGCTGAATTTAATGGTGCATTCTCTGGGGAGATTGCAAGCTTTTTAGAGTCTGGCTTGCTGTATTGTTTATTCCTGGGTCACCCTTTTCTTACTGAAATGGGCATTAGAAGATGGTGCTCTTTTCTTACCTTACCATAAGGCACATCAAGCTGCATTTACAGATATCACAACAGTCTTGGCCTTTGCATCAGCAACCCATACTTAATTGCATGGTTTAAGTGCTGTTGAGTGTCATACTTGTATGTCCTACAATTTGACACAAATTAATTTAACTTACTGCTGTCCCTTGTCAACATACAATTTTCCTGGCTATTTCTCTACATTTAACTACTTTTTCTTTTTTCAGTTTTTTTTATCAATATTCCACATGACCTAGATATGACTTATCTCGTGACCTGGAGAGATCCAGTGTGAACATCTCTTTCAGCCCAATTATGTGGTTATCCAGTCACCATTCAGTTCAGAGTCCCATCCTTTGCTTCCAGCTGTTTCTGAAGGCATTCAGTGAGTCTATATAGGTATGTGCAAATATGCTTTCAATAACTGAATCAAAAAAAAATATTTGTGCCAAAACAAGAATCCAAGTTGTCAATGCAATAATCAACACGAATACATTCTTAAGAAATAACATTTAAATCTCTTTTAAGTGCCTTTCATTTTTATTTAAAATTCACACAAATAGTATTTTTGACAACTCATTCTTAAATAAGATGTCACTTACCAAGTCATCAAATGACTCAGGTACAGAAGCAGCACAAGAAGAGGAAAGAATCCTTAGAAAACAGAACAATGTTAACACAGAATGACATCATCAAGAAAGCAACTTTTAGGTACATGCCATCCAAAAACAAAGTACCACTTCCGGTTAATGGAAATAGAACAAAAGTTGACAGAAATCAATGTTTTGTACCTAATACTTGTATGCAAAATTTGGTTGACCTAAGTGAAAGCGTTCTCAAGTTGTCATGTTTACACACACATACACACACACACACACATAGACATAATTCCAAAAATGGTATTTTTGGACTCAGGGAGGTTTAAAATGTTGAGATTCATCAAAATCTCGAAATGGAATTTTTGGAGGATTCCAATACTTTCCCTATACTTCATAAACAAGAAAGTCATGGAGGTCTAAAATGTCGATTTTCACCAAAATCTTGACATCATATCTTTGGACGAATACAATACTTGTCCTTGCTGTGATTTGAAGTTGGCCATAAGCACTGTGACTTTAAAGTCCCTCTCACAGTGTCCATGGCTGTTGAAGTGGGCCGCTACAGGAATGTCTGTGTTGCCACGTTTAATGTGGAACCTGTGTTAATTCATTCTCTGGCGGAGTGTTTGTCCAGTTTCTCCCACATAGAGTGCAGTGTCAGGACATTTCATGCAGAGAATGCAGAGAATTAGGTAGACCACATTAGATGATCTGCAGAAAAATTACCCCTTTATGTGATGTTGTAGTCGGCAGTGTGGTATAGCTATACAATCTGTATTATAAATGTGGGCACATGTTTTACATCTTTTCTGTAGGCAGGGAGATGTGCTATTTTCTGTTGGTTCACTTAGGTGTTACAGTGTTTGGTCATTGTTTAGCACTGGCTGAAGTTCTTTTATAATTTTTCGAAGTGCTTCAAGATGTGGGTTGTAGGTGACAACAAGGGGGATGCGGTTCTTGTTGTCTTTGTTTTTATATTCCAGAAGGTTGTCTCTGGGTATGGCAGTAGCTCTTCTTATTTGAGTGTCTGTTGTTTTGGGGGTGTAACCTTGTCTGATGAAATCTTGTCTGAGCTCCTGCAGTTGTTTATCCCGGTCTGTTGGGTGGGTCCATCAGCTAAAGCCCAAAGTGGTCTTGGACTTCTCGGCTCTTTCTCTGTCTTTTCCAAACCTCAAGTCCGTAATCTTGGTGTTACCTTTGATAGTAACCTCTCTTTTGAGAAACAAGTCAATTCTGTAGTCAAGAGTTGCTTTTTCCAACTTTGTCTATTAGGTAAGATATAGCCTTTTTTATCTTCTAGGGATCTTGAGATAGCTAATCATGCGTTTATTTTTTCTCGCCTCGATTACTGCAACTCACTGTATTCTGGGATTAATAAATCCTTGATACACAGGTTACAGTTGGTCCAAAATGCTGCCGCTCACTTTCTGGTTGGGGCAAGAAAGTATGACTCTGTTTCTCCAATATTAGCTTCTTTACACTGGCTGCCTGTCAGTTTTTGAATTGATTTTAAAATCTTCCTGCTAGTTTTTAAATCTTTACATGGGCTTGCTCCTGCCTATTTATCTGAACTGTGTGTTTTACATCAGCCATCTAGAGTGCTTAGATCTTCTGGTCAGCTGTCTCTGGTTGTCCCTCGTACCAAGTGTAAAACTAAGGGGGACAGGGCTTTTTCAGTGCCTCGCCTGTGGAACGCTTTACCTCATCACATAAAGGAGTCGTCTACAATTGAACTGTTTAAAACAAGATTAAAGACTCATTTCTATTCACTTGCATTCCATGACCTTCAGTAATACTGATGGTTTCCTCTTTGTGATTATATAACATTACTTCTATTTTATATATTTATAACATTACTTCTATTTATTATGTATTTTATTTTATGTTCATATATTTTATTTCTATTTATGTTTTATGTTAATTTGTTTTGTTTTTCTTTTATTCTATTATTGTAAAGCACTTTGGCCACAGCATTACTATGTTGTTTTAAATGTGCTATATAAATAAATTGACATTGACATTGATTGTTGGGTCTGTGCAAATACGATTGTACCATATTGCTTGGCTGAAAATAATGGAGCGTTTTATATGTTTGGGGTGGAAGCTATCACTTCTTAGGTAGGTCCGCCTGTCTGTTGGTTTGTGAAAAACAAAGTTACAAGGGTGTTGTCTTTCAGTTGAACGGTGGTGTCAAGGAAGCTGACTTCTGTTTTTGACTAATTCAGCTTCAGCTTTATGTTGGGGTGAAAAGAATTATATTCATTATGAAAATGGAGGAAGTCCTTCTCACTGGCAGCCCAGATTATAAAGATGTCATCTATGTAACGGAGATACAACATTGGTTTTAAGATGCACATTGACATGAAATCTTCCTCCAATTGTGCTGACTAGAATGTCACATAAAGGGATCATTTTCCTGCAGATTATCTAATGTGGTCTACCTAATTCTCTGCATGAAATGTCCTGACACTGCACTCTATGTGGGAGAAACTGGAAAAACACTCTGCCAGAGAATGAATTTACACAGGTTCCACATTAAACATGGCAACACAGATGTTCCTGTAGCAGCCCACTTCAACAGCCATGGACACTGCGAGAGGGACTTTAAAGTCACAGTGCTTATAGGCAACTTCAAATCACAGCAAGAGAGAAAAGAATGGGAAGTTAAACTCATGCTAAAATTAATGCATTACAACATGGTTTGAAAAGAGACAAGAGTTTTATGGTCAGATATGAGGATTGTTTGCATCTCTCAGACTGACACAGACAACCTGTCTACAGACCCATATTGTTTTGATGAATCTATTAATTTTTTACATACAAAATCTCTCATTTAAATATTTACCAATGTTGTTTCTTGTCCCAGAGTGTGTATATAACCATAGGAAACTTCAGTTTCTGTATTACATCTTGCCTGAAGAAGGGGCCTGAGTTGCCTCGAAAGCTTGCATATTGTAATCTTTCTAGTTAGCCAATAAAAGGTGTCATTTTGCTTGGCTTTTCTCTACATTCATAATGGCTAACACGGTACAACACCCTAGTACTAAAAACTCTTCAGAAACTTGAAAAGACTTTGTTGGACAGTTTATCTTATCCAAAGATCTTTAACATACATTGTTCTTCTCTCTCTTGTTAAATGAACCCTAGCCTGAAGGAATCTATTAATTTTTTACATTTAAGATTTCTCACTTAAAGATTTACCAATGTTGTTTCTTGTCCTAGTGTGTATATAAACACAAGGAACTCCAGTTTCTGTATTACATCTTGCCTGAAGACTGGGCCTGAGTTGCCTTGAAAGCTTGCATATTGTAATCTTTTTAGTTAGCCAATAAAACGTGTCATTTTGCTTGACTTTTCTCTACATTGATAATGGCTAACACGGTACAACAATCTAGTACTGCATAAATGTTAGAAAATTTTCTAACACATAGGCATGTAAATACATAGAATAATTAACTTGTGTGTAAAAAGGACATTAGGGATCTTCAAAACCTGACTTCATTTAATTTTGAAGAAATTGAGCAAATAAGTTTGGTGAGTTTTATTAAGCTGTAAGGCACATTCTTTTCAAAATTGCACTAATGTTTTAAATGTTGCCAAGAAACAGACACAGATAGTAGGGACCTGAGACAAAACTCGAGTAAACAGAATGACCAGATTGATCTCCATCCTACTCCTGAAAATAACGAAGAAACACATTTAAGAAATTTATCCAAAACAGAAGTAGGTCCTCATAATTGCTGTGCTGACAAGTGAGGTTCAAGTTTTTTTGACTAGTTACCCATAACTAAGGAAATTCTACTTTTTGTGTCTTCATTTCATAGATAGCTTTTTCTTTTTCTGTACCCTGTGTTATCCAACCAGTATAGTATGAACTAGAAAACTTATTTCTACTTTACTGAGTTCACACTTTTTTAATGTTGATGTTAATGTAAGCATCCAAAGCAGAGGCTGATGACTAAACAGAAATATCTCCCAAAAATAGTGATGTAGATGGGAATTTTTATTGATAGTATTTTACATTAGAATATCTAATGGAACAATGGGAAAACAATTTTACTATTAGATATTCACATAAGCAGTGAAACTCAGCTATTCATTTTGGTGTCAATTTTTGCAAACCATACTATAATTTTGATAAAAATAATACCCTGGGAAAATATATTTTACTTGAAACTGCAAGTAATTGTTAATGTTGCCAATGCATAGTGCATATGTATTAGGATTGCTCTAAACCTAAGAATTTTGGACTAAAAATATTACAGATTTTTCAGATTAGGTTGCAATATTTGGACTGACAGCTGATGGTACAACACATCACATTCTTAGAAGAATCTACAGTAGTACATGATTGGAAGAATCCTAATATCTCATAACTGAAGAAACCCAGAATTTTGTTAAAAATTCACTATTATTAATGTTAAAATATAGTGGATTCAGAAAATACTCAGACCCCTTCACTTTCTGCAAACTTTATTTTATTGCAGATTTAATTTTAAATGGATATATTAGCCATTTTTGCCAATCAATCTGGTCTCAATAACCCATAATTACAAACTGAATGGTTGGGAAGTTTGTTAAAGATCAAAAACTGAAATGTCTAATTCATAGATATTTTCAGACCTTTAATTCAGTAGTTGTAGAATCCCCTTTGGCAGCAATTGCAGATTCAGGTTATCTTGGGTATGTCTCTACAAGTTTTGCACACCTGTATTTGGATAGTCTCATTCTTCCTAGCAGATCCTGCCAAGTTCCATTAGATTGTATAGAAAGCATCATTAAACTGTCATCGTCTGGTCTCTCCACAGATGTCCTATAGGGTTTAACTCCAGGCTTTAGCTCAAGGACAGTCAGAGATTTATCCCAAAGCCACTCTAGTGCTGTTTGGCTGTATGCTTCGGGTCATTGTCGTGCTGAAAGGTGAACCATCACCCCAGTCTTAAGTGGCATGCACCTTGAAGTGGATTTTTTCAAGGACCTCTCTCTATTTGGCTGCACACATCCTTACCCTAAATTCTGACCAGTTTCCCTGTCCTTGCTTCTGAGATACACCCACCCCACAAACATAGTATGATGCTGCCACCACCATGCTTCACTGTAAAGTTTGTATTAGGCAAGTCATAAGGAGTGCCTGATCTTCACCAGACATACTGCTTGAAGTGGAACAGGACTTCTGAAGCTCTGTCAAAGTGACAATTGGGTTCTTGGTCATCTTTCTGACCAAGGCTCTTCTTGCCCAGCAACAAAGTTTGGCAGGATGGCCAACCCTAGGAAAGGTCCTGGTGGTTCCAGACATCCTCCATTTCACATTTATTGAGGCCACTGTGCTCCTGGAAACACTTAAAGCTTAAGAAATGATTTTATACCCGATTCATGATCTATACCTCGCCATACTTTATAGTGGAGGTCTACAAAGAGCTCCTTGGACTACCTGGCTTGCTTTTTGTCCTGATATTTATTGTGAATTATGGGACCTCACATACATGGGTGTGTGCCTTTCTGAGTGATGCCCAATCAATTCAGTTTATCACAGTTCGACTTCAGTCAAATTCTACACACATCTCATGGAAAATTAAAGCTAAAGCGCATACAGTATACTAACCTCTCTTCCAGCTGGAGAATGGAGGAGGAGTCCACTGAGAGATAATGACTTCAACCCAGAACTCTTCCAGAACCCAAAATATAAATGTAAATGTAAACATTGTGATGGTCAGAAGTCAGCATTCTTTGGACCTATGACTATGTATCTATTAATCATTTAGGCTTATGTAACAAGAACTCAACATACATTTCTTTGGGTCTTCATTAGATTAGATTAGGTTAAATTAGATAAACTTTAATCCCATGTGGAAATTCAGATTCATACAGCAACAGAAACAAAGAATAAAAATAAAGGATACAGATTCACAGAACAAACAATACAGTGTAACCAAATGGGTGCCACCGAACTGCAAACCCTAGACCCAATTATGTCCAACACAATCACAGGTAAAAATAATGAACATTTTAATCCAACAATCACTAAATTCCATAAAATACACTGAAACACAGCCAATAACCATTCAAATAAAAAAAATGTATCCTCTCCTTCTGCCTCCAGTTGAGTGTTGCCTGCTGCCTCCCATCTCTGACTCCTCGAGGCAAGGCAGTGGGGTCCTTTTATGCTGTACCTGGAACAGCTTCTAGTGGCCTGGCATGACTTGGGGGGTACTTCAAGGTTGTTAGAGAACCAGGTTTATCTCCACCCCCCACCCCAGCACAGCGCACCCAGCTTGTGACATCCAGGGACCCTGACAGGACTATAATTTTGCACTCCAGTTCTCATGAACCCCTGTGGGTGTCCAAGCTGGGACTTACCACCTAATGTATGGAGGATGGAACTGCTCCTGGCCTCTTTGTTCTACTTGTCCATCCTCTGGCACCTATCATTTTGTCCCGAGGCCATGCCTTCATCCAGCCAGGATGCCCATCTGTACTCTGTGGCACTCATAACAGCCAATCAATCAATAAGTAAATAAATAAAAATAATCTTAACCATCAGGTGGAATGATTGAATTACCTGAAAGCAGTGGGGAGGAAAGACCTCCCGATGCACTTCTTAGCACACTGTGATGAAATGTGGCTAAAACACTTGTATATCATAGCATTTATAAACCATCAGTAAAGTGTTTATTCATCTCTGCAATGTGACCTACTAATAAGACTTCACTTTTGAGTGGTTTTAGGTGGCTTAAGAGTAGAATCCCTGAAGCCTCAGAAAAAATTCATAATCCTGGGCCACCTTAAATTCCTTCACACCTCTCCATTAGTGTCTTTTGTTTTGCAAATGTGTCAATCAGCACAAGCAGCAAGCAGCCTGCTATCCAATCCCCAACAACGCCACAGCTTAAATCAGGCAAAACGTTCTCCCAGCTAAAGTCTTCTTTATCTGGGTGTGAGGTGAATGGAGTTGTATAGGGTAAATAATATATTGTTATTTGGAACACATGCATTTCATGTGTGTTCCGTGTGTACAACGATCTATGTAAATGTAGGATGACAAGAGATGCGAGAAATGCAAGAAATGTTGAACAGGCTAACAGAATGTTAGGTTATGTTAATCACAATGTGTAGAATACAAGTTCAAGGAGATTATGCTTAAGCTTTATAAGCCTAGTCAGGCTTCCCCTATCATTGATGCAATAGCAAACAGTGTTTGAAAGCCGTCACTAATTACGTCTGAAAATTCCTCTTCATCTGCTCTGTTGTTTATAAGGCTAGCCCAGTTAATATTGGTAATTAAAGTCCCCCTTTGAGGACATGCTAGCACACTTGTGGCTATGGCAGCCAGCATTGGACTTGAGCCATCATTTCAAGAAACACATCTGTTTTATTTTAAAATTGCTAACAACTGTTTAGGATTGTATCTTGATATCTTTTCCAATGCCATTTTTCTGCCTCACTCCACGCTGTCCGTGCAACATGGCCGCAGAAAGCTTAAACAACACAAGAAATCCACATAAAAATGACAAGGGGTGAGCTTTCTTGAAGGCTTTTACTGGATGTACCTCATTGTAAACTGAAATATATACAAAAGAAACATACAGGTATACAGGCTGAGCACTTTGAGTAGTGAGAAAAGTGCTATATAAATGCAAAAGAATTAAAAAAGAATTAAAAAGAATTATACAGGAGTACAACTAAAAACAATAAAGAATGATTTACAAAGCAATACATAGCAGAGAGTATACATTAAACAATGAAGCTTTAAAAGACACTTACAAGGTGAGTGATTGCCACGGTTGGATCAAGACAAAGAGAAGCGCATATACAGAGGTTCAAATTGCTGCATACCACAACTAACCAGACCCAGGGGTTTATATACCCAAAAGATATGCTTTGGATGTGACCAAAACAAGAGATAAAGGGGTGCCTATGTAAGACACATGGGATGTATTATATTCAAATGATTATTAGGCGACCTACGTGTTTTACGTGAGTTTTATAGACATTATGGCACCACTGTGAGTGTGGGACGTGAATGACAGGTGTGTTCATAAATGACAAGATGAAGGGGGAGCACAGTTCGACAAATAATAGCTAACACCTAACAATATGTGGGGCAGAACATTCCCCATCTGATATAATAACATCATATCACTAAACAGTACATAGAGGCAAACATTGTGTTAACTTATCCATTTTCTAGTACTAGGGTGTTGTACCGTGTTAGCCATTATGAATGTAGAGTAAAGCCAAGCAAAATTACACCTTTTATTGGCTAACTAAAAAGATTACAATATGCAAGCTTTTGAGGCAACTCAGACCCCTTCTTCAGGCAAGATGTAATACAGAGACTGAAGTTCCCTGTTTATATACACACTCTAGGACAAGAAACAACACTGGTAAATCTTTAAATGAGAAATTTTAAATGTAAAAAATTAATAGATTCATTCAGGCTAGGGTTAATTTAACAAGAGAGAAAAGAACAATGTATTATCAAGATCTCTGGATAAGATAACTGTCCAACAAAGTCTTTTGAAGTTCCATCTCATGATTTAGTAGATTGGTCGCAGCTGTTAATATTTCAGCTTCAGCTATACTGTGGTAGCAGCTTCTTTTTCAGACTGAAGAACCTCTAGTGCTGCCTCCAGCGCAAGTCTCTCTGCCTCCATTCTTGCTTGTTCTCTTTTAATGGCAAGCTCTTTCATTGCGAAGGACGCTCGCACACGCGCCACTTCAGCCAACACACGAGCTTTGGTTGCGGAACATTTTGCTGAGGTGTTGGAACAGAGCGTTTCTTGAATTGGACACAGAAGCAGATTCGGTTTTGTATACCTTCTCCATGTCTGCAACAGTGGAGATTGGGCTGTATAAGTTGAACCGAGTGCTTGTGTAGCGAGCTACACCAAAAGTAGACTGTTGATTTCAGGTGATTCAGGAGAGGCAAAGTGAATAAAGCTGAAAATCTTAAGGCAATCAGATCCCATTTCGGCTTCTGTGTGAACTGATTTTCTCGTTGTTTACGGCTACGAGAAACACCAATCTATATTGGAAAGCAGAGCCGTGGAGATGCTGCACTCCTATTTGCGGTGTGAATACTGTCTTTTAGCCAAGTCGCCCCAAGATCCTCCCTTTGATCCCTGGCACGAACATCCCTTTACTTAGCAGATGTGGAGCAATGTTCTGCGGTACGTGGAATTGCCCTTTTACTAAGTTGCCGTAGGATCCTTCTTTGATCTGCGTGGCCAGAACGTTCCTTAACTTAGCTGTCTTAACGATTCTCTTGCAGTCTGTCCAGTGACGTGGATTCACCTTTTTACTTTTCTGCCTCACTCCACGCTGTCCGTGCAACGTGGCCGCAGAGAGCTTAAACAACTCGGCACATCCACATAAAAATGACAAGGGGTGAGCTTTCTTGAAGGCTTTTACTGGACGTACCTTGTTGTAAAAAGGCGAGTGATTTCCATGGTTGGATCAAGACAAAGAGAAGCACGTAGGCAGAGGTTCAAATTGCTGTGTACCACAACTAACCAGACCCAGGGGTTTATATAAACAAAAGATACACCTCGGACGTGACCGAAACAAAAGATAAAGGGGTGCCTACGTGAGACATATGGGGTGTATTGTATTCAAATGATTATTAGGTGACCTACACTGCTTTACATGAGTTTCATAGACATTTATGGCACCACTGTGAGTGTGGGACGTGACTGACAGGTGTGTTAATAAATGACAAGATGAAGGGGGAGCACAGTTCGACAAATAATAGCTAACAGCTAACAACATGTGTGGCAGAACAGCCATGAAGAATTGTTTTTCAATAAAATGTTATAAACAGCGCCCTTTAATTGTGCATTTATTTTTTAAAAAGTGTTCCCAATTTGTGACACTGCTAAAAGCTGTACCCAACACATATATCTTTAAGACACATATATATAAGCCTGTTTTTATACATTTGTATCGGCAGATGATTTGTTGAGTACCACTAAGCTAAGACTTGTAGTGAACATAATGAAATGTTAATGAAAGATTTGAATGCTGAAATTTGTGTATTTCTCTTTACATAAACTCACAGGAAAGTTGAGATTTTTCCTTTATTCTCTTTCAGGTAAATTTTAAGTAAGATACAACACTGGAAATCTGCATACTAATTCCATTATATGAATGAAATTTGAGAACCTGATTCATGCAGCATAGTTTAATTACTCAAAATATGTCTAATATTATAAAAACATGCAATGACATTACAGTGTGATAAGCCGAGTATGCAGACACTTTAAAAGTTGTATTTAAAGCTTTTTTTTTTTTTTAGCACTCCAGCGAGGGAGACAATGTTGGTGGGGCTATGCTGCGTTGGCGTCTAGTGCTCCCTTCCAAGTTGCTCACTGATTCGAAAGCCAGTGAGTAAGAGAGCTTCTTAGGCCTTCTACAGGCTTGAACCAAGGTGCACGTCCAATGCCACTATTTTATTCAAGGGCACACTTTCAGATTAAAGCAGACTGGTGAAAAAGCATATGCCCGAAACTGCTGCAGGTAGAAAAGAGCAGAGCACTGCAACTGAGAGGTTGCCGGCAGAGAGAAAACACAAACAGAGAAAAGAAAGTAAATGAACATTCACAGCGTAATTCGCCTGTGGGATTGAACAAGCAGCTGATGTAATTTGGTTGCAAACATGTATGTATGCGCAGGGAAAGGCAGGTTTGAAATAGTTACATTGCACCTGATCAAAGGTGAACATGGGGTGCATGACCCAATATCATTTGCTATTGAGAGACCCCAGATGATATAAATAATGATTGGCTAGGCAAAAGCACTAGCTGTATAAAATCGAAGTCCGGACTTCCAGAGGTCATGTTTTGACTGATCTTTAGACTTGCACACATTTATTGTTGAGTACCTTGTTCTAATTTGAAGTAATGAGTTTGTGTCATTAATAAGGACTGAATCTTCTGCACCTGTATAAAGTAATTTAATCCATGCAGAGATACTGGGGCCAAACCCAAATCTGTGCAGTGTAGTAAATATATACAGTGGAACCTTGGTTCACGAATGTCTCGGTACATGTACAAATCGGTTTACGACCAAAAAGTTTGCCAAAATTTTGCCTCAGTTCACGACCACACACTCGGTATACAAATAAGCCAGTTTCCCTTTTGGTTTGTACATGTTCAGTCTCTCCCTGTGCATTTCCTGTGCAGCGAGCAAGAGAGAGAGAGCGATAGAGCGCGACACACACACAAACAGGCAGTGAAAGAGAGAGAGCACACACACAGGCAGCGCGAGAGAGAGAGAGACACGTGCACACACACAGGCAGTGTGAGAGAGAGACGCACACACACACAGGCAGCGCGAGAGAGAGACAGACGCACACACACACAGGCAGCGTGAGAGAGAGACAGACGCACACAAACAGGCAGCGTGAGAGAGAGGGGGCTGGGTGCATAAGGTAGGAAGGCAGTTAAAGAATGCAATGGGCTTGATTTTGTTTTCACTTCTGTTTACAACGATCGGTTCGTAGCGTGCATTGTTGCAATGTTACTTTTCTTGGTGGTTTATTAAATTATGGATTTTTTCAAATGTTCATTTTTTTCCGTATGCTTAAAACTCATTAAAAAAAAGTGTTTTTAGCCAGCGGTTGGTAGTGCTATAGCAGTGTTAGTTTTCTCTGTTGTTCAAGGTTTTCTCAGTGTTATTCAATGTTTTTACATTTAGTTTACTATTACACTGTGCATTCTATGGTTTAATTAACTATATTTGTGCTTAAAAAACTTAAAAAAAATATATATTTACATACAGTTCGTATGGTCTGGAACAGAATAATTGTATTTACATACAATCCTATGGGGGAAATTGCTTCAGTTCACGACCAAATCGGTTTACGACCACAGTTTTGGAACGAATTATGGTCGTGAACCGAGGTTCCACTGTAATCCTATTTTACTGTATTAAAGGCTTTTTTTTAGCATTCTAAGAGTTTAATTTGTACCCTGGTTCGAATTACACCTAGTAAGTGACCATGAAATTGTTAAAAGAAGCCCAGCCTTATTATCTGCTGAGTTTGTGCTCAAGTCTCATATTTTATCCTCTGAGCTTATGCTTAAAGGCTGAAGCTGTTATTTGATCACTCACTATGATAAAGTCATTTTAGTAAGGTTATATTTAAGAGCATAATCATCGTTATATTCTAATGTTTAGGCTAAATTTCCTGACGATGTACCCAGCTGGATTATAAAAACTAGACCAGTGTCTGACAAACCATGAGAAACAGGATATAACCAATCATGTTAAAAGTTTTCTGACTTTGTAATGAATTCCTTGGAATTGTGATCTAATCAATGAATTGTATAAATATAGCACAGAGGACGCTGCTTTCCTTTGTAACACTTGTTAATAAAATATGCTGTGTTGCCTTTTGATAAAGAAAGATTATTGACACTTTCTCCTGCCTGTGTTTTATTGACTAAACCGGAGCATTCCAGTGGGGGATACCCATAAATTTCTTCCACAGCATCTAAAGATAATAAAACTTTTGATGAGTCAGATTTTATGTGCAAGTATATTACAATGAACAATGAACAGGTGCCAAAAGTTTGAGACTGAATGTCTGCCTTTAATTAATCTGGTTAGGTCTTGTGATATTAATGACTGCGCTTTCTCAATACTTCTAGCTAAGACTTTTACTAATATCTTAACAATTGTTATTCAGGAGTGAAACTGGACTATATTATAGTAACTCTTTATTTTTCTTTGGAGAATTGGTTATTAATGGTTGGTGGAATGTTTGGAGTAGAATTTTATTTTCTTTAGCTTCTATCAAACTTTTTAATAATAATGAACCTAACAGGTAATAGACCTAAATAAGTCCATTTCCCTGCCTGTCTAGGGGAGTGGCCTCAGAGGTCATCACTTGTTTGTAATGAACACAAGGGGATAAAAGGACAAGTAAGGGTTCATTTCCTTATCCAATCTATAAGTTTCAATATGTAGCACTGCCACATAAAGATAATATGTTTTCTGCTGGCGATCGGGTGTTGTGGGGAACATTCTTACAGCCAGAGATTGACAGCGGTGCCCCAGAGGTGGAACTTCCGGTTTTACTGTTTTTTCGGGGAGTGATTTGCATAAAGCGCGCCATTTTAAAGAGAGAAGGAAGGAGGAGGAAAAGAGTAAAAGAAGAGCATCGGATAATTAAAATGCAGATCAGCTACTGCACTGGCCATGTAAGAAGTCTATGAGCTCCTACAGTCCTGTTAGAAGGTGGAAGGTCTTCTTTTCATCGGGGAATCGAACGTTCCGCTATTTCCTACGGACTCTGGTGAGCTATTTCAAAACTACTTACTATATTTTATCATGGCGCAAGATTGACTGTATGTTTTTTATGATGAAGAGGTGATTGTGCTTATAGTCCGCAATTTTCAGGACTCCTTGTCTGCCTGCCGGCAGTTGCGGGGCAGAACAGTGGACAATCTATGGAGCTATTTATCATCTCTGGAAGGGGAACTGGGGGAATGAATATTGTTGTTGTGTATATATATATGTATATGTGTGTGGCACTGCAATATAAGGGTTATTTCAGGGTGGCGGGGTGCATGTGTAAGGGATTGTATTTCTTTTTGTTGTTTATTTGATATAATGTGAGTATAGATATTGACTATAGTTTTTGTGGGCTATACATGTATTGGTATTAAGGAACTGTTTTGAGTAGAATAAAGGGTATACGGGAAATTTATTGGGGTGTGATATTGGCCTATCCCTTTATCATATGCCGTCACCTAGGACAGATTAGTGGTAGCAATCGTCTCATGTTAGCGCTCGAAACGAATTGTTACAGTTGGTGCCCTCTCTGAGGAATAGGATAATAGACATCTTGATATTCCACCTATTTTGTCTGAACTTACCTAGAGTTATAATGAGTGTGTCTTTGGTGCCGCTAGAGCAGGAGGATGCCAGTCCGAATGTATCGCTGTGTGGGGATCCGGTAGCCCGAAGCCGCCACGTCACCGTCAGGACTCCTGCAGGAATCCATGATCTATCTAGTCTGTTGCAGTCCATGTATCTGGAGGATCCACCCGTACTGGATGAGGAGGACGTTGATGGCAATCCGCTGTTACTCGCGGCTCTAGACGAAAGAATAACATCTGTTGCAGAAAGTACAATATCTCGGGAAGAGGGGCTCCGCGTCTATGTGGATACAGCGATCGCAGAGCTTAAAGACAACTTCTCTGCCCAGCTAGCGGCTATGGAGCGAGAGATTGTGCAGTGTCTACAGCGGCGAGATCGCCAGTGGAAGGAAGAACTCCGTAAGGAGATACGGAAAAGTATTTCCACGATTAAAATGCACGGCTGCACAGTCAACGCCAGGGGGGGGCATTGCGCTTTTATCAATCCCATGCGCTTCCTCATGTGCCGGCGCTCTGCTTGGAATTTGCAAAGTTTAGGACTACACTTCAGAGGATGTAATTGACTTTTTAGAGTGCGGGGAAGCTTTTGTGTCTGCTACGCTGCTGGGCAATGAAGAGTTTATGGGGGTGATAAACACCTCTTTACAAGGTCCAGGGAGGAGCTGGTGGCAGGCTGCCCGACACAAAATCACTGACTGGATTTCTTTTAAACATGAACTTCTTAATGCTTTCCTTCCTTCTGGTTATAAGATGGAACTTGAAGAGCGTCTCCGGTCAATGGTTCAAGCACCCACACAGCCCATAAGGGATTTTGCTTACGATTATCGGGCTCTATGTCTGAAGTGGCAACCTGACATGGCAGAGGAAGAACTGGTATGCCGTATATTGAACACCTGCAATCCACGCTTGGCTGGAGGATTGAGGGGAGTGGTGACTTCGGTGGAACAGCTGGTGAAGGTGGGTTCTCTTGTGGAACGAGACTGGGCTGCTTCCAAAGAATACTGGACTAAAGTTCAGACTACCAAAAAGGAAGTTCATTCCACGAAAGCACCTAAAAAACAGAACAGCCTAACTGAAGTGGGGGTCTCTGTTGTCCAGGTACAGACCTCTCTTCTGGTGGTCTCGACCCAGGTGAGGGAATTACACGTAGATGCAGTTGTAGATACTGGAAGCCACTTCACTCTAATGAAGAAGAGCTTGTGGAAAAAAATGGCACTACCAGGGGAAAACCTTGAAACGGCAACCTCAGTCAAATTTATTTTAGCGGATGGCACCAAGCATGTGGCTGTGGGTAGGGTCTCGTTAACCTTTCAAATAGATTTGACCCACTGGAAGACCGAAACCTATGTTCTGGAGGACAAGCACTTGACCATTCCATTGCTCCTTGGTCTGGATTTTACTACCTCCATCCAGATGTCTATAATTCTGCATTTGAGGAGCTACTCTGTAGATGGGGGTGAAATGAGGCCTTTCTTATCAAAGGCTCGCGAAGATCTGGGTTGGTCCAACCTCAACTTTTATGTTGCTGAGGTAATGACCTCCAAGACCAACTCACTAGCAAGCGTTCTGGAACAACCCAAGGAGGTGAAGCCTCTATTTTGTCGATGGCCAGAAGTGTGGACAGAAAAACTGGGTTTGACCAGTGCTATCTCTCATATTATAAGGACTAAAGATGAGATCCCAGTTCGTCATCGGGCATACAGGGTATCCCCCCAGAAGAGGGAAATTATAAGGGCGCATCTGGACAAGATGTTGCAGGATGGCATCATAGAACCGTCAACTTCACCATGGGCCTCTCCAGTAGTCCTTATTAAAAAATGGGATGGGACATATTGTTTCTGTGTAGACTACAGGGGATTAAATGCAAAAACCCATCATGATGCTTATCCAATGCCCCTAGTTCAAGAGATCTTGGAAAGTCTGCATGGTGCAAACATCTTTAGCACCCTGGACCTCCGCAGTGGATATTGGCAGGTGCAAATGGAGGAATATAGCAAACCGAAGACAGCAGTAATTACCCCCGAGAGATTATTCCAATTCAGAGCCATGCCGTTCGGGCTGAAGAATGCTGGGGCTAGTTTCCAGCGTCTGATGGAGCAAGTTCTCAAGGGGTTAATTGGCAAACTCTGCTATGTATACATTGATGACATAGTTGTGTTCTCCCCAGCACTGCAACCACACCTGCAACATCTAGAAGTGGTCTTCCAGAGGCTGCAACAGGCACATCTGACACTAAATGTGGAGAAGTGTTGTTTCCTTCAACCCCAGATTAGAATCTTGGGCCATGTGGTGTCGGGAAAAGGGGTTGAAGTGGACCCTGAAAAGGTTGCAGCAATTCAGGGCTATCCTACCCCCACAGATCTTAAAAGTCTGCAGAGGTTTCTTGGTCTTGTAGGGTGGTACCACAAATTTATCCCTCGATTGGCTGACATCGCTGCACCCTTGCATCACCTGAAGAAGAAGGATGTTCCATGGGAATGAACAGCTCAATGTCAGGATGCAGTTGAACAATTAAAGGGGGCTCTTCAATCTCCACCCATCCTGGCTCAACCTGATGTACAACTCATTTTTCAAGTTCACACAGATGCCAGCAACATCGGGCTTGGAGCAGTTCTGACCCAAACGATTGAGGGGGATCAGAAAGTAATTGCTTATGCCTCAAGGACTCTGCATGGGGCCGAGCCAAATTACTCCACCTCGGAAAAAGAATGCTTGGCGGTGGTCTGGGCTGTGGAAAAATGGCGCCACTTCCTAGAAGGGGTGGAATTCGAGGTCTTCACTGATCATAATGCACTGACTTGGGCCTTTAATCAACCAAAGACGTCATCCTGACTGACCAGATGGGTTTTGCGCCTCCAAGCTTTTAATTTCAAGGTGTTTTACCAGAAGGGCTGCAATAACATCGTCCCGGATGCACTGTCCCGGATTTGTTGGATGTCTGGGGATATATGTATGGTAACTACTCATACTCAATGGACAGACCTACCTTTAAGTATGCAGGACCTAGCTCAAGCACAAACCAACTGTCCAGTGTGCCAGAAGGTTAGTGAAGATTCTAATGAGATGGGACGTGATCGCATACATTTCAAGGACATCCAGGGTGTCCTTTTCCGTGTGGTGCCGGCCAATCTCGGAGGATCTAAATGCCATTTAGTGGTCCCGGAAGAGTATGTACCCGACTTCCTTAAATATTACCACGACAGTCCTTTTGGTGGGCATCTTGGGCGGATGAAGACCTTGATGAAGATTCTGGAAGTAGCTTGGTGGTCCACCATTCGAAGGGATGTTTGGAGCTTTGTGAAATCATGTAAAATCTGCCAGCAATTGAAGAACCCCCCTGGTAAGCCAGTAAGATTTCTCCAATCCACTATTACATCTGAACCCGGCGAAATGCTGGGAATTGATTTGATGGGGCCTTTACCTTCATCCAGAGCCCAAAAGACAGTGTTAATGGTGTGGTAGACTATTTTTCGAAATGGGTAGAACTCTTTGCTCTTTGGGACGCCAAGGTTCCGAAGATTTGTTCTACTCTCAAAGATGAGATTTTCACCCGCTAGGGGGGTCCCAAAGTATATTGTGTCTGACAGGGGCCCTCAATTTACTAGCTCTATGCTTCAGGGACTGTATACAGCTTGGGGAATCAAACAGAAACTCACCACGGCTTACCACCCACAGACAAATTTGACGGAAAGAGTGAATAGGACTCTGAAGACTATGGTAGCCTCCTATGTGGGCGAATGACACCAAGACTGGGATAAGTAGCTACCGGAGCTCCGATTTGCTATCAACACAGTGGTGCATGAGGCCACTGGTGAGACCCTTGCTTGGGTGGCTATCGGCCGACAACTCAAAAGTCCCCTTGATCGTCTTATCACCCCAGGACCTCTCCCTGATTCAAAGACATACACCACAATTCAGATCCTCGAAAAATTAAAGCAGCAAGTACAAAGGAGGTTGGTGAGTGCGACATCCAGGCAGGCTAAGTATTATAATACACGACAGCGAGTGGTACCCTTTGCTGTCGGGGACTTGGTTTGGACTAGGACTCACCCACTCTCCAGTGCTGTCAACAGGTTTGCTGCTAAGCTAGCGCCCAAATGGGTGGGTCCAGTAAAAATTATAAAACGTTTAGGACCGGTTAATTTCCGCATCCAAAGGGGTAGTGGTGTAGATGCCATAGTGGAAACAATACATGTGGCCAATATCAAGCCCTACTTTGGACCCACCATTCCGCCGACTGGGGGTGGGGATCTATGTAGCGCTGCCACATAAAGATAATGTTTTCTGCTGGCGATCGGGTGTTGTGGGGAACATTCTTACAGCCAGAGATTGACAGCAGTGCCCCAGAGGTGGAACTTCCGGTTTTACTGTTTTTTCAGGAAGTGATTTGCATAAAGCGCGCCGTTTTAAAGAGAGAAGGAAGGAGGAGGAAAAGAGTAAAAGAAGAGCATCGGATAATTAAAATGCAGATCAGCTACTGCACTGGCCATGTAAGAAGTCTATGAGCTCCTACAGTCCTGTTAGAAGGTGGAAGGTCTTCGTTTGATCGGGGAATCGAACGTTCCGCTATTTCCTATGGACTCTGGTGAGCTATTTCAAAAGGACTTACTATATTTTATCATGGCGCAAGATTGACTGTATGTCTTTTATGACGAAGAGGTGATTGTGCTTATAGTCCGCAATTTTCAGGACTCCTCGTCTGCCTGCCGGCAGTTGCGGGGCAGAACAGTGGACAATCTGTGGAGCTATTTATCATCTCTGGAAGGGGAACTGGGGGAATGAATATTGTTATTGCGTATATATATTTATATGTGTGTGGCGCTGCAATATAAGGGTTATTTCAGGGTGGCGGGGTGCATGTGTAAGGGATTGTATTTCTTTTTGTTGTTTATTTGATGTAATGTGAATATAGATATTGACTATAGTTTTTGTGGGCTATACATGTATTGGTATTAAGGAACTGTTTTGAGTAGAATAAAGGGTATACGGGAAATTTATTGGGGTGTGATATTGGCCTATCCTTTTATCATCTGCCGTCACCTAGGACAGATCAGTGGTAGCAATCGTCTCATGTTAGCACTCGAGACGAATTGTTACAAATACTCTAACAAAGAATTTTGCTCTAAATATTTTCACGTGTCTTTATTTTTGCTTGTTTTTTCCACCTTGATTTTTGTTTCTGCTCCTGGCTTTGGTGTCCAATTGTGTTTTCCCAGCTGGATCCTTTTTTTGGCTGCTAGGACATTTAGTGTCAGGTTTTTTTTGTGAGCGAAATATTAAATCATTTGTCCTTTAAAACAGTTTTCATAATTTCCCAGAGTGTTTCTGTGGAAACCTTTGAGGATGCATTAGCCTTAAAAAATTGATCAATTGAAATAATTAAAATTCATGTTTCCCTCTCCTTTTGTGCATACAAAAAACACATGCAACTCCCAGGATATCATGTACACTCACCTCTAGAAAACAAATACAGTAAAACCACAATTATCCATCAAGGGTCAGGACCAAGGCAATGATGGATAAGAGAAAATATAGATAACCGATCAGCTACTTTAAATATATATACAAATATATAGATTATTTTAGCAAATAGTCGCATTTATTTACAAAACAAAACTATATTAACAAAATATAATATAGTAGTAACTAGTACTAGGGTGTTGTACCATGTTAGCCATTATGAATGTAATGAAACAAAATGACACCTGTTATTGGCTAACTGAAAAGATTACAATAGGCAAGCTGTCGAGGCAACCCTAACCAATTGTGGTTTTACTGTATTTGTTTTCTAGAGGTGAGTGTACATGATATCCTGGGAGTTGCATGTGTTTTTTGCATGCACAAAAGGAGAGGGAAATATGAATTTTAATTATTTCAATTGATCACTTTTTTAAGGCTAATGCATCCTCAAAGGTTTCCACAGAAACACTCTGGGAAATTATGAAAACTGTTTTAAAGGACAAATGATTTAATATTTCGCTCACAAAAACATGTAATTTTCCTTGACTTCTCACTATATAGTAGTAACAAAATTAATTATTTCATATAATATTTTATTGACCTGTGTAATAAGCAAACACAACACAGAGCTAGTGCAGTTTTCTACGTTTTACTAGGAGTTTTCATTCCATAAGAAATGGTGTCCTGCCTGAGAAACGAGAAAGTTCAAACCCAGTGAAATTTGCAGTAGAATTACTCTCTAAAATAAATGGAGATGACTTAAAATTAGATACCGAGATAGCAGCAGCTTATCGCATACTCAGATCAAACACCTTTAAACCCAGGTCTTTTATTGTTCGCTTTGAGCGATTACGATGTAAGCTTGATGTGATGGCACTTCTCAGACACAAGCAAGAGATTATATTTGAAAATAATCTCATTTGTATTTTCTCCGACTTCTCATCTTTAACAGCTGCAAAACGCGCAGCCTACTTCGACATTAAAAAGCTGCTACGGAAAGCCAATATCAAACACAGCCTTTTGTATCCCGCCAAACTGAAAGTGGAAGTTCAAGACAAATATTATGTATTTTCAAGCAAGGAGGAAGCTGAAAAGGAATTAAAGAAGCTGTTCCTGACACTCTTTTGAAAGTCAATAATGAGCCGTATTCTGTCATGGCATGGGAAGGACTTATCATCTACTGTCTGATCCACTTTTAAAGAGACGGGTATTATAATTATACATCCTTTTCTTTACTTGGACACTATATGTTTATGTTTTAATTACAGTTATAGTCGTGAGTGTGTGGAAGTAATTAAAGTAGGGTGTGTTTTTTTTTTTTTTTTACTACCCTAAAGTAGACTGTTTAACATCATACCCTTGGTTAATTGCTATTTCTACTATTGTATTAGGATCTACTATGTTTAACCTAGACCACTTTTTAAAATCATTCCCAAGGTTCACTATTTTATTATCTTAAAGTATAATCTTCAGCAATTTAAAGATATTAAGCTTAAAGACTGTTAATGATTATATTTTTGGCAGATAGTATTTAGACATTAGCTGCAATAGATATCTCTACTATCGCTGTGGGGGGGGAGCTTGTTTTGTTTTGGACATGCTCTGCCTCTTGGTATGTTAGACGACTGGGACCTTGCGAAGTGGGATCTAGCCTCATGCGGGGAGGCAGAATGGGGGAGGGGGGAAGGGGGGAGAGAAGGAGAGCAGGCTATATCAAATCTATTCTTCTAATCCTTATAACTATAAATATCAACATAACAATAGGCTGTATGGCAATAACTTGTGGGGAAATTTGAAATTAAGATTAAAACTGCTTCACTACCAGTTAAGACTATAAAATGACATTAAAAACTCAGAATCAATGTCTCCATGATGGGACAGTTAACTTTGTGAGCTGGAATGTTAAAGGCCCGAAATTACGAATTAAAGAGAAAGAAAGGATGCTCTCACCTAACAGGCTTAAACGCTAAAATAGTATTTTTATAGGAGACCCACTTACTAAGCAAGGATCAGTCCAGACTACAAAAAGACTGGACTGGCCAAATGTTCCATTCTAGCTTTACAAAGAAAACTAGAGGTGTGGGAATTCTCATACACAGAACAGTCCCACTTGTAGCATCAGATGTAGTATTGGACCCTGAAGGGAGATATGTGATGGTCATGGGCAACTTATTTAACAGTAAAATGATTTTGATAAATCTTTATGCACTCAATGTCGATGATAAGGAATTCATGCAAAATCTATTTGCATCCATTCCCAATATGTACAGTGTCCATTTTAGGACATCCTCCTCCCTCCGAAAAAACTCCATCCTTCCTACTACCTTCGACAAAATATTCCTCCTCCCTGCGAGGAATCCCCAGTCACCCCTCCTCCCTCCTCTCTCCTCCCTCCTCCCTCCTCCATCCGCTCTCAGTTCTCCGCTGTCCGTTTTCCGCCATCCACCCTCCTATCTCCGTCATCCGCCTTCAGCTCTCCATCAAACCCAACACTCCCCCCGCCCCCTCATCGACATTTTCGTTAATGAAGTGACGTAATACTTCAGCTCCACCTTCTTCACAAGTTCATTAACCATGCCGCCCGCATACAAACTTAAAAGGTTTAAATAAAACAGAAATATATACCTTTATTTTTAACTTCCTTAACTTGTGGAGGGTGTATCCTGTAGCAAAGCCCTAACTTTTTTCACGAAAGCCCCTTTCAGTCAATAAGCCTTAAAAACAGGTGTAAAGATATTGACAACAAGCAACGCAAACCCACCAAGACATGGAATCGTTTAAATCAAGGCGCTGTGCTACCTTATTCCAGATCGGTCCTAAGGCGTTCGTATTTTTCAAAGCAGTTCTGGTTTCCATCTGCATCTGTAGCTGAGTTGAAAAACACCATCCCATACTATTAGTTAACGATTAACACATTTCTATATGTATTGTAAGCATACAATACAACTGATAATATGTTGCGCTTATTTATCTGGTGTACCGACATTTTTGCGTGGTTTGTGCCCTTCAGAATGAAAAAAGTTTGCATTTACCTTTTTAATAAAAGGCGAGCTTTTAAGCCTGAAAAATCACACCGTAAATGTACACGTTTAATTGCACATGTGTTAATATGTATGCTTAAACAATATTAAAAGACACTCAACAATTAACGTCATTTACTTTCGTTCCCACGTTTGAGTCGTGCTGTAAATTCTTACTGTGAAATATAATTGACAAATAATTTGGTTAATGAACTTGTGAAGAAGGTGGAGCTGAAGTATTACGTCACTTCATTAACGAAAATGTCGATGAGGGGGCGGGGGGAGTGTGGGGTTTGATGGAGAGCTGAAGGCGGATGACGGAGATAGGAGGGTGGATGGCGGAAAACGGACATCGGAGAACTGAGAGCGGATGGAGGAGGGAGGAGAGAGGAGGGAGGAGGGGTGACTGGGGATTCCTCGCAGGGAGGAGGAATATTTTGTCGAAGGTAGTAGGAAGGATGGAGTTTTTTCGGAGGGAGGAGGATGTCCTAAAATGGACACTGTAAATATGAACACTCATAAAATTATAATGGCTGGGGACTTTAATTGTGTTTTAAATCCACTCTTAGATAGGACTCCCGTCACAGGGGGGAACGACATCTAACACTGCAAAGACAATTACACAGTTTGTAACTGACCACAACTTATCAGACCCTTGGAGGTTTCTTAACACAAACTCAAGAACATATTCGTTCTACTCACCAATGCATCATAGCTACTCAACAATTGATTATTTTTTTATAGATAATAATTTCTTGCCTATGATTAAATCATGCAAATATGACACAATTGTTATCTCCGCCCATGCCCCTCTAGTCTTGGAGCTAAAATCATTAAGCCCCTCACACTCACCTCGCAGATGGCGTCTCAACGCCATTAGATACGGGGGTCTTCCCAGACTGTCTTAAGACTGCTGTAGTTAAACCCCTACTTAAGAAAAATAATCTCGACCCCTCGGCTCTTGAAAATTTTAGACCCATCTCTAACCTGCCTTTCTTAAGTAAAATTCTGGAGAAGGCAGTCATTCTGCAGTTAAATGACTACCTCAATAAACATGCTATTCTTGATAAATTTCAGTCAGGTTTTAGAACAAATCACAGCACAGAAACTGCACTTGTTAAAGTAGTAAATGACTTGCGGGTAAATGCAGACAGAGGCCATTTATCTGTTCTCATCCTCCTAGATCTGAGTGCCGCATTTGACACCATTGATCACAATATTCTTAGAAATCACCTTAGTCAATGGGTGGGCCTCTCTGGCAGTGTCTTAAAT
The DNA here is from genome assembly GCF_900747795.2 of Erpetoichthys calabaricus. NCBI lineage: Eukaryota > Metazoa > Chordata > Cladistia > Polypteriformes > Polypteridae > Erpetoichthys > Erpetoichthys calabaricus. Next base: position 87,763,971 of record NC_041400.2, on the reverse strand, counting down.
TGGTTTGAATCCTACCTGGAAGGGAGAAAATTCTTTGTTAGTTGTGGTAATTACAACTCAAAGACACATGATATCCTATATGGTGTTCCACAAGGCTCTATCCTGGGTCCGCTGCTCTTCTCAATCTACATGCTTCTGTTAGGTCAGATTATCTCAGGGCACAACGTGAACTACCACAGCTATGCTGATGATACACAGCTGTATTTATCAATAGCCCCTGATGACCCCAATTCTCTTGATTCACTAACTTGTATCTCAGAATGGATGAATAGTAACTTTTTCAAGTTAAATAAAGAGAAAACTGAAATCTTAGTGATTGGCAATAATGGATACAATGAGGCTATTAGAAATAAACTGGATACATTAGGATTAAAAGTCAAGACGGAGGTAAAAAGCTTAGGGGTAACTGTTGACTGTAATCTAAATTTTAAATCGCATATTAATCAGATCACTAGGACAGCATTTTTTCACTTAAGAAACATAGCAAAAATTAGACCTCTTATATCATTGAAAGATGCTGAGAAATTAGTTCACGCGTTTGTTTTCAGTCGACTAGATTATTGTAACGCACTCTTCTCAGGACTACCCAAAAAAGACATAAATCATTTGCAACTAGTGCAGAATGCAGCTGCTAGAATCCTAACCAGGAAAAGAAAATCCGAGGACATTTCTCCAGTTTTGATGTCACTACACTGGTTACCTGTGTCATTCAGGATTGACTTTAGAATTCTGCTTATGGTTTATAAAGCCTTAAATAATCTCGCCCCATCTTATATATCGGAATGTCTGACACCTTATATTCCAAATTGTAACCTCAGATCCTCAAATGAGTGTCTCCTTAGAATTCCAAGAGCAAAACTTGAGGCGGCCTTCTGCTGTTATGCACCTAAAATATGGAATAGCCTGCCAATAGGAATTCGCCAGGCTAATACAGTGGAACACTGGAAAACTGCTGAAAACACATTATTTTAACATGGCCTTCTCATAACTTCACTGTAATTTAAATCATGATACTCTGTATATCCAATTCATTGTTATAACTATTCATGGTGGCTCTAAAATCTGTACTAACCCCTACTCTCTCTTCTGTTTCCTGTTCCGGTGTCCTTTTGGTGGGCAAGCCACCACCATCTACTCAAAGCACTGTGATGTTCCAACAATGATGAATGGATTAAAAGCCAGAAGTCTATGACCATCAGCATCAAGTGACTCCGTGAGAACCCTAACTACAAAGAGGACTATTTCATTTATGTTAGGTAGAATGCCCAGAGGGGACTGGGCGGTCTTGTAGCCTGGAACCCCTGCCAGATTTTATTTTTTTCTCCAGCCGTCTGGAGTTTTTTTTTTTTTGTTTTTTTTTGTCCACCCTGGCCATCGGACCTTACTCCTTTTCTATGTTAAGTAATGTTGTCTTATTTTAATTTCTTAGTTTGTCTTTTATTTTTCTTTTCTTCATTATGTAAAGCACTTTGAGCTACTTTTTATATGAAAATGTGCTATATAAATAAATGTTGTTGTTGTTGTCGTTAACCCTCTTCTATTAGCAGACGAGAACTGCACAGAATTGATATCCAAACAAATCAGCTTCTTCATAGAGACAAACACACCCTCAGAGGTTTCTGCAGGAACACTCTGGGAAACTCTAAAGGCCTTCTTAAGAGGACAGATTATTTCATATCTTTCCCACAGAAATAAATTAGAAACCAAGAAAGCATCAGAGCTAAGAAGCGAAATTACTGGAATAGATGAAGAACAAGCCAGGCGTCCAAGTGAGGCTCTTCATAGGAAAAGGCAGGCTCTGCATACAGAACTTAACCTCTTAACAACCAATGAAACTGAACAACTTATTTATAAGTCAAGACATCATTACTATGAATACGGAGAGAAAGCTAATAAGCTTTTAGCTCAACAAATCCACAAACAAGAAGTTCGCAATGCAATACCAGTAATCACCAACACGAATGGAGAAGAAATCATTGACCATAAAAATATAATGCATGCATTTAGAGATTACTATAAAATCTTATATTCTTCTGAGTTCAAAGATGACAACACACAATCTAATGCATTTCTGGATACATTACAGACACCACAAATAGATACTTTAAGTGCTGAGAACTGGATAAACCTCTGACCCTATCAGAATTACTAGATGCTATAAAGTCACTTCAAAGCGGGAAATCAGCAGGCCCTGATGGCTACCCTGTAGAATTTTATAAGAAATTCTCCATTCAGCTAGCTCCCCTCTTATTGGAAACATTAACAGAAGTTAGAGACAATCAAATTCTACCTCAAACTTTTCGTCAAGCATTAATCACCGTCTTTCCTAAACAAAATAAGGACTTGTTACAATGTGCATCATACAGACCAATTTCACTCCTGAATAATGATGTTAAGATACTCTCAAAAAATATAGCTAGGATGGAGAAAGTGCTGCCTTCGGTAATATCACAGGATCAAACTGGATTTATTAAAGGCTGACACTTATCTTCCAATCTCCGATGCCTGTTTAATGATACATATTCACCAGCAAAGTCAAACACCCCAGAGATATTATTATCACTAGATGCAGAAAAAGCATTTGATATGATTGAATGGAACTACTTTTTCACTGCATTGGAGAAATTTGGGTTTGGCCCGAATATGTGGGCATGGATCAAACTACTGTATGCCAATCCAGAAGCTTCAGTTTGTATTAACAACATTTGTTCAGACTACTTTAAGCTAGAACGTGGCACCAGACAAGGATGCCCCTTGTCACCACTGCTGTTTGCAATCGCCATTGAACCACTGGCGGTCCACTGTCGAAATTCTTATCAGATAAAGGGAATTATCAGAGAAGGACTGGAACAGAAAATTTCTCTATATGCAGATGATATGGTTTTATATACAGTATATCAGACCCAGAAAACACTGTACCTGCAGTTTTAACAGCACTTACAGAATTTCAAAAGATCTCTGGTCTCAGAATTAATCTGAATAAAAGTATACTCTTTCCAGTGAATTTACAAGCATATAATATTAGATTGGACACCCTACCTTTTACCATAGCAGATCAGTTTAAATACCTAGGGGTAAATATCACAAGTAAACATAAAGCTCTTTTATCAACAAAATTTTGCCGTCTGTATAGAAAAAATTAAGCAAGACTTGCATAGATGGTCAACCCTTCATCTCACTCTAGCCAGAAGAATTAATGCTGTTAAGATGAATATCCTTCCTAAACTTCTTTTTTTATTTCAAAACATTCCAATATATATCAATAAATAATTTTTTAAGCAATTAGATTCAACTATAACCTCATTTAGTTGGAACTCAAAACACTCACGTATCCGAAGAGCGACCCTACAAAGACCTCAGGCAGAAGGTGGCATGGCTTTACCTAATTTTCAGTTTTATTACTGGGCAGCAAACATACAAGCCATAAAAACCTGGACACAAATAAATGAACATACACAGGCTTGGTCCGCAATAGAAGTAAAATCCTGTAGTACTTCTTTATACTCCCTGCTCTGCTCTCCAATAAATGCAAGTTATCACAAATATACTAATAACCCAATTGTGCTTTACTCACTCAGAATATGGAACCAATTTAGAAAGCAATTTAAGATGGAAAATCTTTTATTTGTGGCACCCCTGTAGGAGAACCATCTCTTTCAACCCTCGCAAACATATCCAGTTTTTAATACCTGGAAAATATTTGGGTTTAAATTGCTCAGAGATCTTTATGTAGACAATATCTTTGCATCCTTTGAACAATCCATCCATCCATTTTCCAACCCGCTGAATCCGAACATAGGGTCACGGGGGTCTGCTGGAGCCAATCCCAGCCAACACAGGGCACAAGGCAGGGAACAATCCTGGGCAGGGTGCCAACCCACCACAGGACACACACAAACACACCCACACACCAAGCACACACTAGGGCCAATTTAGAAACGCCAATCCACCTAACCTGCATGTCTTTGGACTGTGGGAGGAAACCGGAGTGCCCGGAGGAAACCCACGCAGACACGGGGAGAACATGCAAACTCCACGCAGGGAGGACCCGGGAATCGAACCCAGGTCCCCAGATCTCCCAACTGCGAGGCAGCAGCGCTACCCACTGCGCCACCGTGCCGCCCCCTTTGAACAATTACGTTTCAAATTCAACCTCCCAGCTACACATTTCTTTCACTATCTTCAAATTAGAAACTTTGTTAAACAGAAACTGCCCGATTTTCCTCATCTCGTACCCTCCACCATGCTGGAAAAAATACTGCTCAATTTCATTTCCGCACTATATAAAATTTTGTTAGAGTCCCTTCCTTTCAAAGATCCAAGAGTACAATGGGAAAAAGATCTCTTAATTAATATATCAGAAAAGGAGTGGAAGGTAGCATTGCAGAGAATTCATTCGAGCGCCATATGCGCAAAGCATAGAATTATTCAACTAAAAATTATATATCGAGCTCATCTGTCTCGCTTAAAACTGTCCAAAATGTTTCCAGGGCAGATCCAACCTGCGAATGCTGCAACCAAGCTCCTGCCTCACTGGGTCACATGTTTTGGGCCTGTACCAAATTAACATCATTTTGGACCAAAATTTTTAAGTGCCTTTCAGACAGCCTTGGTATCACAATCCCTCCTAACCCATTAACAGCTGTGTTCGGTGTTCTTCCAGATGGAGTTGAAGTGGAGAAGGACAAGCAAACGGTGATTGCATTCACTACACTTGGCACGCAGACTTATTTTGTTAAATTGGAAGAATCCTAACTCTCCTCTGATAAGTCAGTGGGAAACCAATGTTTTATATTATTTGAAATTGGAAAAAATCAAATTCTTAGTTACAGGATCTGTACAGAATTTTTACAAAACCTGGCAGGATCTAATCTATAATATTTTAGAATAAGAAGAAATAATTATTTCCTTATTTCTTTTCTTTCTCCATTTATTTATTTATTTATATATTTCTTTTTCCTTGTTTATTTTTGCCCTATTAAAAAGCCCTTAGCAATTGTCCTTTGGCCATGCTCCCCTTCTCAAGGGTGGGGTTTGATTTGTCTTCAATCCTTTTTTGTATAAATTGATCTATTTGTATGGAATGATTACAATAAAATTAATAAATAAAATTTAAAAAAAAAAGAAATTGTGTCCTGTCTTATACTCCATTATCTGGGTTAGGGAGAACACCTCCAAAACAATAAAAGAAAGCTTTCCGTACCAATTAGTTTATCTCCTCCCATTCACATTCTGTCTTTCTCTATACTGCAAGCGCTCCTGAATATTGTCACTTGAATCCCTACTCAAAATTTCCTTCTGTCTTACATTCCTTTATCTCCTAACTTCTTCTGTCCCTCATCTCTTAAGAGAACAGAAGCCCTTCACCCAGTCCCATCACTTATATAGCATTACACCCTTTCTGCACACTCACAGCAGATCAAAAGCTGCCTGCACATCACAATATATTAACAAAGTATAATATAACAGAATTTTAAAAGAAAATGATTTGACAGAAGAACATAACATTAATACATTAACATTAATGCAGAATAACATTACCATTAGTGGTTTCCATTTTCAACACTTTGCCGGCATCACGCTTTATATCATTCACTGTTGTTCTTCATACTCTGTAAATTGATGCAATACTTGAAGCACTTTTTGAAATTTCATAAATGTTTAACAGTCTCACTTTTTTGTGACCAATCCAACACCAAACACGTATGGTTATCAGCCATAACAATGTATAGTAGATTAATTATAACAAAAGAGAAAAGCTACAAAACACCATTAAAAGCGATGCTACTTAACTGACACTGTGATTTCAAAATTCGGCATGAAACATGGTGCTGGGGAAGAACACTATGTACTAACACAAGGGAGAGTTGTTCTAGTTTGCATAACTCGTAGCATATTTTTTTTCTTTGGTCCTGACAGTCAACAGAGTCAAGTTTTTATTGTACTGTACAAAGGGGTTTGTATCTCCCTGGCATGTTTTCAAAGCATTAATAATAATGCCAAGTCACATAGTTTATTTTGTCATTAAAGTAGAACATTATAAACTTCATCTCAAAATTGTTTAATTTACTAGTTTCTCAAATACCATCGTAGCTAAAGTAGCACGTTAAATGTTTTGTTTTGTATGTGTTCTTTTATGTGCTCTTATGTGTGTGAATCACTACATGATTCTTAAACGAGCTTTCTCTTCCTCTGACAGGACACAGAATACATTACATTTGTGATATTACAGCTCTCTGGATAAATTAAATACTGAGATGTATACTTGATATCATTTTCATGATGATAAGAATTAAAGCATGTTATTAAACATGGGAACACGGTGGCGCAGTGATAGTGACGAGCTTGCGCCCCATCCAGAGATTGCTCCTGCCTCACGCAAGATGCTTGTTGCGCCGTGTGCTATCTTCATTGAAATAATTTATTGCAGCAGTACTGTCTCTTTCAAACGTGCTAACCCCCCAATTCCTGTCCTTCCATTTCTTTCTCCAAGTACCCAATCACCACACAATCAGCTCTGTAATAGATATCAAGCCATCTGGAAGCTTAGAACGCAGATTCTTCAAAACTTCAAAACAAAAACGCATGGCTGAGGCAGCTTGTGCTGCTGCAGAGCCTTGATTCCACACTCAGATACAGTGGGATAAATACTTGAGAGTAACAATGCTAAAGCAGCTATGATATTTAGAATAGTTTGGCCATTCCATATATTGTTATGGGTTAATTACAATTAGATGCCTTAATCTAATAAACAATATGCTGTTATATTCAGTGTATTTGATAAAGCCATCAGGGATGTGCATTTAAAAAAGAAAGGGAAACCACACTGGAACAAAAGCACTGCTTTGACTCTGGGTGCCGCCAGTTTGCAAAACCGAGTGGAGCACTTGCGTACGCCAAAGATTTAGCTGGCATGAAAATGTGTGTGGCTTTACGCCAAGTTTAGTTTTTATATATTGCGATGTGAGCGTGGAAACGGGCGTACGCAACATTTTTGTGCATACACACCGTTTATACATGAGGCCTCTGGATTGTATGTTCTATCCCATGTGGAAGAAAAATAAGCCACAAATTTTAATTTAACAAAATGAGGCATTTATTAGCATTAATGCTGATTCAGAACTTTAACAATAAAGTCCTAAAGTTAACACAGTGTGCACTCTATATAGCCTGAAAATCTTCTCCCCTACTATTACCATGCCATAAATCAATCCCAAACTGCTTAGTTCATATCAAACATGACTTACAGTAGGTCATGTCTGGTGACCTTTTTGACCTGTCTTTAGACAAAACAAGTTTGCTATGTAGCACTTTGCATTCAGATTCTAGTGCACTTATTCTTTTATTGGTGTAAGATGTTGTTGTTTCTACTTCCTCAATGTGGATTGTGAGCATGTGCTTTACTTCTTTAATGCCTTTCTTTCATTTTAGTAGGTGTTGAATAGATCAGTAAGGACCTTCACAGTCTCAGCTTAACTATATTTGATATCAGTTGTGGGGCTTTTGTTATTTTATATTATGTTAATGGCTTTCCTAGTTTATGTCTCAATTTTTTCCAAATCAATTGGAAAAGCAAGCATCGGTACAAAAACCAAAAGTATCATTGGCACCTGGATGATACGGTGTTTCCTGGATGTGTTCTATCCACCTCTTGTTTCATTCTTTTGATACTCTTTATCCCCGCTTTTGCATTGATGGGGATATTGTTTTTACTTCACATTCCAGTGGAGTCTATGAAAAGTTTACACAGTGCTTTCAAAAGATTGATTGTGCTGCCTGTTAAGCAATGCACAGATACAGTATGCGCATTTCTGTAGTAGTAGGATTGTTTTCTTTGCCCATCTGTATTTCCAAGGATACATACATTCTGCCTTCTGAAGCTTGCACATTCTGTCTATGTCTGACTCAGAGAACTTACATTGGTTTAAAAAAATAATTTGGTAAAAGTTATGTACAAAATCTTTCATTACTCACATGAGTTTTGACTGAACACAAATTGAATTTGATTGAGTTTGCTGCATTTATGTATGAATTTACAAATGATGCTTCTAAATCCCACTTTGAAATACACCAAACTTATAAGTATATCAACTTCTGTATGATTTTTATCATGGATCCTTTGTAAGAGCTGGTTTAGAAGGAGTTTCAATATCTATTATATTTAATATCTATTTTATATTTCTGAAATAAAGCTGGGTTTTCTGGTTGTTGTATACATGTTATATACTGCTGATTGACAGGTAATTATTATATTTCTTGACTGAAGACTATTACTGAATTGAACAAGGTTAATCAATATTACATTAATAAAATGACTCGTCTCAAAAAAACTGGTGAGATTGGGAATGAAATATGCAATATGACGATCTTTTGTCAATTTTTCTCACAAATGCTTCCATGTTATTTAAAGTTGCTATGGCTGTTGTTGAGCACATGACACATGTCATATGACCTACAGTATCACAGAGCTAGGCATATATATGATTATAAAATTGGTCTTTATTTGAGGAAGGTTTTACCACTGTGAATGATAGAAGTCCTATTTGAACCAAAATAATGTTAAAGATGCCAAAGTGCACAAAAGGCAAATATTTATTTGAATAAAAATTATTACTATAAGGTTGTGATATGTGGCCGGCCTTTCATCCCAGCCACTACCCCCAGGCCGACAGGTGGAGCCCTCCCTGCAGCATGGAGGTGCCCCAAATGCCAGCAGGGAATCCTGGACAATGTAGTTTTTATCCCCAGCCCTGTTGGATACCTTGGGGCCTGCTAGAAGGCGCTGCAGGGAGGAATAAAGACTATTTGCCTTATGCCCCGGAAGTAAGTCCGAGTCACATGGACAAGGGGAACAATGTGCTTCCGGGGTGAAGAAAGAAGGATTTTTATCTGACCCAGAAGTGTTCCAGGTCACATGGACAGAGAGGGCGAAACACTTCTTGGTCAAGGACTATAAAAGGATTGTGGGAAATCCCAGACGGGGAGCTGAGTTGGAAGGCAGGGTGGCTAAGCGTCTGGGAGTGGAGGATTGTTTATTATTGATTATTAGAGTAGTGTGGAGTAGTGGTGCTTTGTGCACATTTATTATTATAATAAGTAACATTTTGGATTTTTATCTGGTGTCTGACATCTGGTCTGAGGGTCAAGGGGTCAACAGTGCCTCTATCTGTCACAAAGGTATATAAGAACTCCCCGTGGCTCTTGAAGCTTTTGTAGAGGCTGATGGTCGTTTCCTGGAAAACACAATCCATCACATCATCTTGGAGCAGAGTGGTCACCACCTTTATCCCAAATAAGAAAGATTCCCACAACATCAGCCAATTCAAAGGAATCACTTTGCTAAATGTTGAAGAAAAGATTTTTCAGGTGGAAAAACGTATCACTAGCTATCTACTGGCAAACAACTATATTGACACCTGTTGCCAAAAGGCAGGCGTTTCAGGCTTTACTGGCTACGTGGAACATTCAGCCATGATTTGGGAGCAAATCCAGAGAGCCAGGCACAACAAATTAGATCTCCACATAGTCTGATTGGACCTTGAGAATGCTTATGGGTCGGTTCCCCACCAGCTCATCACATTTTCTCTTAATTTCTTCCACATACCAGTGTACATTAGAAACTTGTATCTCACTATTTCAACAACTTCCAAGTCTGCTACACATCAAAGTGACTCTGGCTGGTACCAGATGGAGAAAGAGATAGCAATAGGCTGTTCCATCTCTCCTGTCCTTTTACCGTACCATTTGAAATCATCCTAATCGGTGGCAGACAGATGGTTCAGGGAGTCAGATCTCATTCAGGCCAGCAGCTCCCAGCCATTAAAAGCTAAATGCATGACATCACCACCCTGCTTCCGACTGCATAATGCACTTCCAGACTTTTGAAAAGGCTTGACAAGCTGCTATCAAGGGCCTCACATGACCAGCCAAGTCCCACAGTACAGTATATCTTTTTCAGTTGATCTGTCTGATTAGCATATGGCTGCCTCTGTTACCTCTCAGCTCTCAGATGGCCTAAGTAGAATCAACCAGAGCCTCCTACCAGGGTAATTCAAGGTCTGGTGTTATCAGTTCACCTTATCCCATGCCTGTTGTGGGCCCTGAAGCTATGTGACATTGACTGCTCAACAGTCAACAAGATGGACTCAAATGCCAACAATTACATCCAGAAATGGCTGGGCCTTCCTCTATGTTTTTCCAAAATGGCATTTTTTTTGAGAAATAATGTACCTTGAAGATTCTGCTGAAATTCACCAGCTTGGGCTCCCAACAGGAGAAGGTGAGTCATGTGTTCGAGCTGTGAGAACCAACTGACCTGTTTGTCCAAAGTAACAAAATCAAAGTTCGCACAGAATGCAAGTGGAATGTAAAGCTGGCAGTAGACCAGGCCAATAACCGAATTAAACCTCAAGAGATACAGTAGTTGGAGTGCTACAACCAGGCAGGGTCAGTCTTGGATGGGGAACAGCACATAAATTGTGGTCTAAGGCCTCAAAGACATAGAGGAAAGACCAGGTGATATCTGAGGTCGTTGAGATGGAGAAATAGGCCTACAAAATAAGAACTGTAAGTCACCAACAACAAGAGAGATGGACAACCTGGGAGGCTGTGATCAACAGCACAGTCACTTGGACAGACATGTAGAGGTTGCCCAAAGCAAGGCTGAGCTTCTTGATCAGGACCTCTGATGACTTCCTTCCAAGTCCTCGGAGTCTGCACTTCTGGTATGGCTTGGAGGAAATCTGCCAACTCTGTAACTTGCGGAACCTGAGTTTACTACATATCCTCTGAGCATTACCATGGTATAAATGGCATCACGATCAGGTCCTGTGTAAGTCAGCTGAAATCTTGGAGGTATAAAAGTCAGATGTAAACAGGGCCAGCCCAGTAACTTCACAGTGGCTCATCCAGTTTGTTGGGAAAGTGTGCAAGGACCAGAAAAGAAGCACAAGGATGTAGTCCCTCCTGTCAGTTGGATGAAAATGGATCACTGTCAGTTGAAGTTCCCATAAGAGATCACTCCAACCTCTTTATGGCCAGACACCGTGTTCTTCTCCACCACTAATTGGACAATCGTCATTGCTGAATAGACTGTTCCATGGGAAGATGGGATGGAGAGGAAAAAGGAAAAGTATGCAAAACTGTTAGCTGCATGCTTGCAAGCAGGGTGGAGGGCTTTCATCTTCCCAGTAGAGATAGGTTGCAGAGGCTTCACTTGAACATCCTCCCAGAGATTCATGAAGTCCCTTGGGATTATAGGCTCAAAGTTGAAGAATGCCCTCAAAGATCTGGTGGAGGAGGCAGGAAAAGAGGGTTTCCGTCTCTGGCACAGAAGAAAGGATAAAGCATGGGGAAAACAAGGATCCTAAGAGCTGGCAGCAGGGGTGTTAGGGAGACATCACTTCCACTGCTCCATCACCTCAAAATGTTCTGGGATTAAAGGAATGAATTATCAGTGAAGGCTTGCTCCCAACTGATGACCCTGCAGTAAGCAAGGAGGCACTGTCAGAGGTGCGTCAGGCAGAAAGCCCAGCAGGTGGTTCTACCTGTACTCTCATTTTAAGAGCAGATGGGACCAGAGTATTTGAGACACTAGATAGAAAATATATAAAACAGCACATTAAAATAACACACTGGGCTTTTCTTCACATTCTTCTTGGTCTGTATCTGTGGCAGGGTGGGTGGCCCACTTACCTAAATACTGTTGTATTTTTTTGGCTGTGTTTTCATTTTACTTACCTTTTCTTAGAGCTGAGTCATCACAATGACCACGATATGCACATGACCACACTCGAAAATTGTCACATGATCAATTTTTTATCTGTCTATTTCAGTGGCAGTTCAGGGTACTGCACATCCTGGTTGGCAAGATTCTTGTCGCCATGGGTCAACCTGGGGATCAAACCAAATATGACTAGGTTAAATTAGGTGTGACAGATAGGGGGAACTGTCGTCCCCTTGAACCCTCAGACCAGATGCCAGACACCAGAAAAAAGTCTAATAACTTATTTTATTTGGACAATAATGTGCACCAAGCACCCTCCACTCCACAACACTCATAAATAATACAATAATCAATAACCAATAAACAACCCTCCACTTCCAGACGCGTTGTCACCCTTCCTCCTGACTCAGGTCACTCGTCTGGGATCTCCCACAGTCCTTTATAGTCTTTGACCCGGAAGTGCTTCTGATCCCTCAGTCCATGTGACTTCCTAGCACTTCCGGGTCAGATCAAAACTCTTCTTTTTCTTTATCCCGGAAGTACATCATTTCTTCCGCTCCCATGACTGGGAAGTACTTCCGGGTTATAGGGAAAGTAGCAGTCCCTGCTCCTCCCTGCAGTGTCCCCTGGAGGCCCATGGTATCCAGCAGGGCTGTGATGTAAAACTCCACTGTCCATGATGCCCTGCTGGAACTCGGGTCACCTCCATGTTGCAAGAAGGGCTCCACCTGGCGGCCTGGGGGTATTAGCCGGGATGAATGGCCATCCATATCCCACAAGGCCATTTTGCTAATGTTCAGTATCCTATGGTTGAGATTTCTAAAGAAAACATCCTTGTGTGAAATAGCGGCGAAAATGATTGAAAATCACGCAGTTAGGTGGCATTTTGGTACTTTTTATTTATTTCTTTTATTTTATTTTATTGTTCTGCCTTGCATTCACTTCTCCCAGTATTCCTAGCTCACAATAATCCCATGAGACTTTGTCCTTATCAGAATGAGCGATCATTAGCAGCCCCAAAACAGTGAACGTGGCAAATGAGATCACTTGACTGGGCAAGGACCAGGCAACCCTTTGAAGTAAATTGTGTTCCAGGGTAGGTATTTCTGTGAAATTAACATCAGGCTATCACCCAAAATGTAATGTTTCAGTCAAAATAGTGAATCAGGACTTGTTCCTTCACTGCACTATTAATGCCTCCCAATCTGACTGGGTTGACATTTTACCTTCGGCCGAATTTGCATGCAATGTGTTATTTAATGCCTCTCTTTAAATGTCACCTTTTGAATGTTGGTTTGGGTTTAAACCACCTACTGTATAGGTATAGTGATTCATCATCTAACTGTCTCTTTATCTCAGTTTTATCTTTACGCAATCATTAGCTCCTTGTTAGAGAACATTTGTCTTGTTCCATTGCCAAGCTAATAGGGGTTGCAAGGTCCCTCCTTCATTCAGAGTGGGTCAGAGAATATTGTTATCCTGAATGCTTTTTAATTTGAAAGTCCCTTGCAAGAGGCTGGGTCCTAAGTTTATTGGGCCTTTCAAGAGCTTGAAGAATGTGATGCCTGGGTCTTATAAATTGGCAAATGTGGATGCATTTTAATTTTCACATGTACCCCTTACAAACCTGTCAATCCCCCTGTTCTGGTTAGAGGTAGGAGGGAGTTTATTGTTTGTAAGGTCTTGGATTTGCATAGAATGGACATCACTATTCAAAATTTGATGGACTGGAAGTATAATGGTCCTGAGGAATGGTCCTGGATTTCAGCTCGTCGGTTGGTGCAACAATTTCATGCTCAGTTTCCTTCGATACCATTTTATCATGCCTGCAGAATGAATCTCTAAGAGGGGTTATGTTGTATTTTTTGGTTATTTTCTGATTTCATTTAACATTTCATTGTGCTGACATGTCACAAGATTGTGATAAGCACATGACTGTAATCAGGTGTCATACAATCAATTACCTGTCTATTGGTTTCAGCAGCACTTCAGGGTACCACACATTCTGGTTGGTCAAGATTCTTGCCATCGCGGACCAACACTGGGATCAAGCAAGTTACTTCCAGATTAAGTGTGGTTGTTTCATCAAATGTTCAGTTTCCCTATTTGGTTGATTCTAAAGAAAACATCCTTGTGAGAAATAGTCAGCAGCGAAAACATTCAAAAATTGGGCACTTGGGTGATGTATCAGTGCTTTTCATTTATTTCTTTTACAATTTTTGTTTTTTGGCTTTGCATTCACTTCTCCAGGTATTTCCAGCTCTTAATAATCCCACCAACCTGCTTTCAACACCTGTTCTCCCCATTTCAACTTCACCTGTTGTGTGACTGGAAAAAGCTTTTAAGCCTTGGCTCTGAACTGCTTCTTAGACCACACTGGAGATAGTTTCCAAGGTCAAGTTTAAAGTTTGGGACTATTGGACTTGTCCTTTTAATACTCCCATTAGCAGGCCCAACTCCTGCTATCCTTACCACACTGATGGTTAGCAGGGAGTCACGAATAGCACAACAGGTCTCCCTGCTGCCATGTACTATAATTGAAAATTCCTGCTATATTATCCATTGACCCTATCTGTCCTTCCACTAATTAATGTACCTAACTTCTAGCATACTTCATAACCAGAAGGTAAAGCAATTACAGATGCAACTAAAACTACAAGGTCTCCTCAGTCCAGGACTCTTACCCTGTAGCTCCTGTCATAACCCAGTCCTCTGTCCCACTATCCATCCATCCATCCATTTTCCAACCCGCTGAATCCAAACACAGGGTCACGGGGGTATGCTGGAGCCAATCCCAGCCAACATAGGGCGCAAGGCAGGAAACGAACCCCGGGCAGGGTGCCAGCCCACCACAGTCTGTCCCACTATCATACCCGGATTTTTGTTAGGGAACCAATATGATACAGAAGATTCTGTCAAACACAGCATTAAAGATAAGTTCTTTCCTAACCTGCTTTTCCAAGGCAGAGCTGCAAGTTACAGAGAAGCTAGAGCCTGCAGCTAGAGCAAGCATTGGGTGCAAGGTAGGAACACCACCTAGATGGGGTCCCAGTCCATCAGAGGGCAAACACACACACACCCATACTAGAGCCACTTTCTTCTTCTTCTATTTTCGGCTGCTCCCATTAGGGATTGCCACAGCGGATCATCTTCTTTCATATCTTTCTGTCCTCTGCACCTTGCTCTGTTACACCCATCACCTGCATGTCCTCTCTCACCACATCCATAAACCTTCACTTAGGCCTTCCTCTTTTCCTCTTCCCTGGCAGCTCTATCCTTAGCATCCTTCTCTCAATATACCCAGCATCTCTCTTCTGCACATGTCCAAACCAATACAATCTCACCTCTCTGACTTTGTCTCACAACCGTCCAAATTAGTCAGAGAGCCATTTTGGCAATGCTAAATCCCTTAAGATTAATCAGGATGAAGTTTTGTAAGTTTTTTTTTTTTTTTTTTTTTTTTACATGCATTATTCTTTGCAGCCTTTGCTGATTTTCATAAAGTGTTCAACTCAGTTGATCAAGCTGCCCTGTGGGACATCCTGAGGGTTCGCGGGATCCCCTCGAGGTTGCTGGATATCATGGCCGGCCTGTACACTGGTACTGTGAGTGCTGTGTAGAGTGGAGGCAGAACCTCTGTATTTTTCCCAGTTGATTCTGGGGTTCGTCAGGGGTGTGTTCTTGCTCCTACTCTGTTGAATGCTTGTATGGACTTTGTGTTGGGCAAGGTCGTGGGGTCCAGCGACTGTGGGGCATCTGTTGGTGAAGAAAGATTCACGGATCTTGACTTTGCTGACGACGCTGTGATCTTCGCGGAGTCAGTGGAGGCTCTGATCGAGAGACTGAGCAAGGAGTCTGAGTGTCTGGTCTTTGCGAGTGTCCTGGATAAAAACCAAGATACAGGCCTTTAATGACCTCTTGGGCAAAGCCATCAGCAATGTGTCTGTTTGCGGAAAGAATGTCAACCTTGTCGAGAGGTTTACTTACCTTGGCAGTGACATTCATGTCTCTGGTGACTCTTCCTATGAAGTCAGTAGACGGATTGGAAGGGCATGGGGGGGTCATGAGGTCACTGGAAAAGGGTGTGTGGCGCTCAAGATATATATGCAAAAGGACAAAGGTCCAAGTCTTTAGAGTCCTGGTGCTACCTGTCTTGCTATATGGTTGAGAGACATGGACACTATCCAGTGACCTGAGACGAAGGCTGGACTCCTTTGGTACTGGTAAAAATCCTTTGGTACCGTAGGTTTGACTTTGTGTTGAATGAGCGGTTGCTCATGGAGTCCCGAATGAGGCACATTACCTGCATTGTGAGGGAGCGTCAGTTACGGCACTATGGCCATGTGGGGCGTTTCTCTGAGGGTGATCCGGCTCATAAGACCTTCATTGATGGGGACCCAAGTGGCTGGACCAGGCCAAGGGGTCACCCACATAATACCTGTCTGCGGCAGATTGAGGGTCATTGCTAGAGGGTGGGACTGGACTGCATGTTTGCCTGGGGGGTTGCCAACCGGGATCCTGAGTTGTTTCATCGTGTAGTGGGTGTGGCAACGCATTGAACCACTGCATGCTCCCCAACTTGACTTGACTTGATGCATTATTCAGTGTTCATCTCACTCCTTAGACTTTGTAAAATATCTTCATAGAATGTAATAATGTTGGGGTGGGGGTTCAGCTATGGATGGGCATAACTCCAACCACAATTACAAGCAGACAAACAAGCCTTAAATAAATAAGCCTTAGTTATAGAAAGTAGTATCATTTATAGTTTCCCTTCATCATCACAAGAATGCCTTATCAACGTGGCAGGCATTCATTCATTCTTTTTACTCTGCTTATCCTTGATCGGGTAGTGGGGGGTAACAGTTTTAGCAGTGAGGACCATGTGGGATCTCAAGGCATTCACAGACCATCTGGGTGATATAATCCTCCCAGCAAACCCAGGGTCTTCCCCTTGGTCTTCAGCCAGCTTATTTGGCCTATAAAACCACCACAAAGAGGTGTCCAGAAGGCATCCATATCAGATGCCTGAACCACGTAAATTGTCTCCTGTCGATGTTGATTGTTAGCGGCTCTCCTGAATTTCTGTACTTCTCACCCTGTCTCTAAGAGAAAGCCCAGCCACTCTGCATAGAAAGCTCAGTTTAGCTGCTTGTACCCACAACCTCTTCCCTTAGGTCATTACACAAAGTTCAGGGCCATAGGAGCAGATAGGGACGTAGATTATACAGGGATAGCCCATAATAAGGCCCCAGAACATCAGGAAACATGATCATTTGCTTTATCTAAGTTCATAAAACACATAAAGAATGATTGGGTCTACTTCCTTGCCCCCTCCAGGATCCTCACGAAGATAAAGAGTTGGTCCACTTTTCCATGGCCTGGACAGAATCCACATTTCTTCTCCCAGATCTTAGGATCAACCAATGAGCGGAGATTCTTTTCCAGTACCCTGGTGTACACTTTCTAGGGGAGGCTGAAGAGTGTGAAAATCGTGATAGTTGGATCACACCCTCCAGTCTCCTTTTTTTTTAAAATGGGGACCACCACCCCAGTTTGATACTCAAGGGAAATTGCTCCCGATGACCACACAACATTGAAAAGGCGTGTTGGCCATAGTAGCCCAACAATATCCAGAGCTTTCAGCATTTCTGTTTGGATCTCATCCATGCCTGGGGCCTTGCCACTGTGGAGTTGCTTAACCACCTACGTGACCTCCCACAGGGAATTGGTCATTGATTCCCCATCAGTTTCTGGCTCAGCCTAATACACGGAAAGCATGTTTTCTTAAATCAAAACCTTTACTACATAAAAGTGATGTATTTGATAACCTTTAAGGTTTTTTTCTTTCACCTTTGGACCCTGGTATCTTACAGCCTCATTGTAAACTACAGGAACATACAAGGTATTTTTGTTTATTTAAAACAAATGTGACAAATTAATATATGCCATGATTGCAAAGAAATAACTTTGTCTTGAAAAATATCAAACTTTTCCTTAAAAACTGCATTTTCTAATTACTCGATGATTTTCCTTTGTTTGATAGTACAAAAAAATATTTCACAATCCTTTCTTGTGCTACCAATGATCTCCTATTGAGTGGAGAGCAGATCTTAATGCAGGTTACCACAAATGGAGGTGTCAGATTTGAGTATGGACACAAACTATTGGTAGACTTTTGGATACATTTTAATGCACACTGGGACTTGTAGGTAGAGCTGGCTAGAACTCTGTTGCCATTGGCAACCACTTACATCAAGGAGAGTGGATTTTCTTCCCTTTTTATCACTTTAATCAGAGCATAGATAGAGAATGTTTACTGAAAAAACCTTACAACTAAAATGGTCATCCATTCCACCTCCTGTAATTTACAAACATTGCTCTTCAAAAAGCATGCCCACTCATCACATTAATGGTGAGTAGAATAATACTAAAGTTGTATGTGAAAATTATATTGTTTTATTTAACAACCATATAGCATAAGCACTTTGAAATGCTCTTTTCAAACCATGACAGTTATTCAACATGTATTGATACCTGTGTGAATTTCAGTGGAGAAAAATAATTTTCCAATAAGAAAGTTGATTTATAACTTCATGGGGTTTCTCAAAGTGCACTACATGTAGAGCTAAAAAGGTTAACACAACTTACGTTTGGGTGATCACTAGTGTTCATGATCTCATAAGGATGTAACACCAACACTGCATACACTATGCTAGGCACCCTGGCCATGGACCTGTACAGTCCTTATCTATAATAATAAAAGGCAAAGCCCTCACTGACTGACTCACTCACTGACTGACTGACTGACTGACTCATCACTAATTCTCCAACTTCCCGTGTAGGTGGAAGGCTGAAATTTGGCAGGCTCATTCCTTACAGCTTACTTACAAAAGTTAGGCAGGTTTCATTTTGAAATTCAAAGCGTAATGGTCATAACTGGAACATATTTTTTGTCCATACACTGTAATGCAGGAGGCGGAGTCACGTATCGCGTCATCACGCCTCCTACGTAATCACGTGAACTAAAAACAAGGAAGAGATTTACAGCACGAGTCACACGCGGGAACGAAGGTAAATGACGTTAATTTTTGACTGTCTTTTAATACTGTGTAAGCATACATATTAACACATGTGCAATTAAACGTGTGCATTTACGGGGTGATTTCTCAGGCTTAAAAGCTCACCTTTTATCAAACGCGGGAACAAAGGTAACTGACGTTGTTCACTGTCTTTTAATACTGTGTAACCATACATATTAACACATGTGCAATTAAACGTGTGCATTTACGGGGTGATTTCTCAGGCTTAAAAGCTCGCCTTTTACTAAAAAGGTAAATGCAAAACTATTTTCAATCAGTTTATTGAAACGCTCCCGTTAAGGATTGCAATAACATATTCGCGAGATAAAAGAACGAAGTAGGGGGAAATGGAGGAAGAGCCGGAAACAGCGAAGATCAAAAAATTAATTAAACAATTGAGAACGGAGCGAGTGAAGCATACAAGCATGTTCATAAGGGAAACAAAGCACGGTGTAAAATGTAAGTTTAAATTAACTTTATAGAAACGCTCCCGCTGCGGATTGCAATAACATATTCGCGAGATAAAAGTTTAATGAGAAGACACGAGGTATAAACGAACCACACGCCGTGGCGCAACGTTAGGGGCAACAGTTTCAACCATTCTATGATCTGCTTCTCGCAACTGAAAGACGGCACATGGCGGATGTTAGCCGACTTGCTGACCGCAACGTTAGGGGCTTCAACTATGGCGCTGACGCCACATCTCAGTGCCAACACTTTGCAGACTCTACTTAAAAGACACGCCCTCCTCACTGGACAGTTAAAAAGACCAATCAAACTAACGATGACATCAAGTATTACCCAATCAAAAGTAGGAAAGGAGGCATCTTCATAAAATGCGTGTGGGATGATTTGCATGACACGCTGCTTTAAAAAAAAAAAATGATAAAAAAAATACGGGATAAATCCCGTCCAGTATTGATTCAAAACGGGACGCGCAATTTCATTCTCAAACGCGGCACGATTCCGTATTTTAAAGGACGGGTGGCAACCCTACAGTGCCAGGTAACCACCCATACAATCAGATTGTGATTCAGACTAGGAATGCAATGAATGTAATTACCCCGATCTACATACAAGGCGAAAGTCTTGCAACATTCAAAGATGATGGTTTGGGATAATTAGTACTTATTAAGTACACCATGGCACATAAAAGAGCTTATGAAGCCTTGAACCGAAAAAAGCAAGATCTCAGAGATCGTAAAAAAAAAAAAGGAGGTAATGTCGTTTTACTCGCTGTACATTTTAGTCAAACATTACCAGTTGTTCCACGAGGGAGACCAGCAGATGAACTCAACGCGTGTTTAAAATCCATGCTTCTCCCACGCTCGGTTATATGTCGCGTGTTCTCGGGTAGGTACACCAAAAAATTTATACATTTAAGCATGTAATGGGCAAACAAAACATTAGGTATACCCGAAGGCACTGCAGTAGTACTCAATGTAACTTTACTTCTTAAATGTTAATGTTTTACTGTTTAATAATTTATACGCTTCTTATATATTGTTCAAATTCTTTTATCAAAATACCAGTGACAGCGCAATGCACGATAACATGGAGTGAATACACCATACGCATCTGCCCACGGCCGCCCTGGTGTGCGCAGATAGGAGTTGATTCTAAAATAAAATAAACATAAAAAGAGTAATACAATCATCACCCATAAAGCGGATAGCAGACGTGACGTATTATATGTGTACCAGATTTCAACTCAATAGGTGAAACGGTTTGCAAGCTACAGGTCATTTAAAATCCTGGACAGACCAACGAAAAGCCACGGTAGCAAATTATAGAAGAAGATTTTACTGTTTAATAATTTATATTTATATGAAATGTGCTTGTTATATATTACTTCATATTCTCATATGATAATGATGTTAATGTTGTTTATATTAATTTCTATGTTATTGTAAGTGCATCTATGTGTGTATATGTATGTATGTATGTATATATATATATATCTATAAAAAATATATATATAACAAATATATGTGTATATGTATATATAATATATCTGTATATGTGTGTGTATATGTGTATATGTATATATATATGACAGCAACACTCATAACAATGACAACACAATTACATTGACAATCATGTTACGTTATTTTTAAAATGTTTCCTTTACTTTTTCATAACCTCTTTAACACACTACTTCTCCGCTGCGAAGCGCGGGTATTTTGCTAGTGCAGAATATTTCTTTTATTTTTAGAACTGAAACTCTGTCACTAATTAATATGTTTAATTAAGATAATGCTGGACATTTGCATGCTCATGCTCATTTTTTTATAATAAACACTGTGGCACGTGGCTGGGGGTGGCACCCAGCTGGGACACCCAGGAAGACAGGAGGAGGGCTCATTCCTCCTCCAGACTGCGAGGGGGCGTCCGCCCTGGTTGTATTGGGGGCCACGGGTGCAGGGCTTGGAAGCCCAACCCTGTAGGGGCCCGTGGCCACCGCCAGGGGGCATCCCCCTGCCTGAAGGACCCGGGTCCCCAGCACTTCCGCCACACTAGGAAGTGCTGGGGGCAAGAAGACTGGGGACAGCCGGAGGGCTTCCGGGAGCACAGCCGGCACTTCCGCCACACAGGGGAGTGTCCGCAGAGAAGTGTCGGGAAAGCACCTGGAGCCCATCTGGGCATGTATAAAAGGGGCCGCCTCCCTACAAACGATGACTGGAGTCGGGCGAGGAGTGGACAAGGTTCTGAGTGAAGGAGAGTGGAGGTGGCCTGAAGGAAGCAGGCACTGGAAGAGAGGCCTGGACTTTGGGGAGGTTGGTGCAGGAGGCACTGGGGTTGTGCACTTATGGACCTTGTAAATATGGGAAATAAACGTGTGGTGGACTTTAAAATGGTGTCCGTCTGTCTGTGTCCGGGCTGCTTCTCACAACACATATAGCTTAAGGCTATTCAAATAAAATTGTGTTTTTTCTGGTTTAGGGAATAACTCACACAAATGTTTGAAAAGTTACTTTTCAGAAAGTTGACTGGTAAAGACATGGAGATAACGGTACAATAATTAGTAATGCAGCCTTAGGTTCAATTGTAGACTCAGCAACTATCTGCTTGAAGTTTTAGGTTCTACTTGTATACCTTCGCTATTTTTTTCTCCAGGTACTTTTAATTTTCCTCAGATCTCAGATATTTCTTTGAGATCAGTACTGTCAGAAGAAGCTCAATTTTGTCCTTGTGTGTGGTCATGGGAACTGGCAATTCAAAATTTGCCTGCAATGGGCTGGCATTCTGTCCAGGGGTGACAAATGCTGTCAAACTAGGCCCTGGTCCCTACAATGCTAAACTGAAATTAACAGGTTTGAACACACTACATATTATTCTGCAAAATGAGCTGTGCGCAGTCAGAGTCAAAAGTTACCATTTTTCCCTAGAGACCTCTAACTCGTATTAGGATGGACCATACATGTTTACTGTTTAAAAATAATAAGCTAGATGAAAAGTTCTGAGTACAATAGGAGAACAAATTCTTTGAATTGAAAAGGCTGCTGCCTCACACTTGGGTAGAAAATATGGTCTGTGAAGTTTCTGTGTGGAGTCCACACATTCTTCTGGTTTCTGTATGGATTTACATTATGTTCTCAAAAGTACAGAGTAAGTTAATTGGCAATGCTCCATAAGTGCGAGTGTGGGTGTGTCCTCTAATAGACCTCTGTCGCTGGATCCAGAGTGTCTCCCCTGTTTACTTGTTCTTTAGGCAGAAATGCAGTCATCTTTTCCTGTAGTTTAATGTAAAAGTGGAAGCATCAAAGGAGATAGAGATGGGCTGTGTTGTTGTGTGTGTAGAAAAGAAAAAAATAATTAAAGGTTATTTCCACACTGAAAAAATAAGACAGAAATATGGATATGGATAAGGGTAAGGCCAGGGGAGATGAAAGGACTGAAAGACCAGAGATGGGAGCAAACCAAAGCCAGGAGAGAGGATAAAGGAAGAAAATCAATGGTTAGTTGTTCATTGAGTGCTTCAGGGGTGAGGGTTGAGGGATCTCTGCTTGAAAGTGAAAGGACTCAAATGTGATGAATGGATATAAACTTGGAAGAAATGCATGTTCTTCAACAGGCTAGGTGAACAGCTGAAATGCTGTGTTATAATGTCTAATTTTTTCATCTTAAAGATAATCTTTCACTATATTTTTTTCTAGGTAGAAGTAACTTTGAGTCCTCTTGAATGCAATTCTGACGCAAGTACACAGTGAATTTGCTTCTGTGAATGTATATTAAATTGTATGAATATGTTCAAATTTTTCTCATCCTGCATTTTTGTGTTCATGCACATTTGTCCATTTGTCCTAGAAATACTTGCTCTTATGAGTTCAATAAATGATATATTATTGTAAATAATCCCATCAATTCATTTTCTAAATCAACTTATGTAATTCAGGGTCATGGGGCCTGGAGCCTGCACCATCAGATAAAATGGAAGAAGTAGCCCTAGGTAGAATGAGGGTTCATCAGAGGGACCCATTATTCACTCTTACTTGTTCACTCATCACAAGACCAATTTAGAGTTATCATTTTTCCTATTCTGTATAATTTGGTCTGCCCATAAAATATTTAATTTAAAACACAAAATTGCATTTAATAAAAGCACTAAACATACTTTTGAATAAACAAATAAAGTTCAAAATATTTACAACATTGCTCCAAGCATCTAAATAACTTTGAAAAAAGTTAAAAAAATAACATTTTTCCCTATGATAGCAATTGTTCTAGGTCTTCATGCCTTCCGTAACAGCATGTCTCTTCCTATAAGCAAAAAGCATTGACGGTCCAATTTTTAATTATTAGTGTTTTATAGCATTTTCAGAAAAAATAGTGGCTTTAATTTGACTGTTACAATAAAATACTTGTAAATTACATACTGGGTGTTCACTTTACTAGCAAAATGTTTTAAAAACCTATGTAACAGTTATTAGACATATACATATTTTTAAATATGTGCTGGCTTAATATAAAATGACATTCAAAGTATTCTCAGTCATACTTTTCTACAAAGTGCTGAATTTTATTCTTTTTTGTATTATTATTAGACTAGGCACATCAAATAATTGCATGTAGATGACCATATCTAAGCACGCTTTTACCTCCATGGTAACCAAGCAGTGTCACCACTGGCTAATGACTCACAACAATTCTATTCTCAATATGCCAGAAATGCAGCTATGTATAAGGATAAGCAATGTCTCATTTAAAAGCTCTAAATTGAACATTTTAACACATACCCCTTGTTTAAAAAAATCCATATCCTTTGTTAGAGACACACTGCCTTTTTCCACAAAGATGGAGTTTCTGTCACTTAGACATTGTTAATTCAATATGAGGCTGACTGCATTTGAAATCTGAAGATCTCCATATTTTATTGGACATAAGACTGGAAACTTCAGTCCAAGCAGAATTCTTCTGAATGAATGGCGAACTGTGTACTTGAAAACACCAATGGAAATTAAGGGGAAATATTAAACACAAACTGAAGCAAAGAAGCACTTCTTAACACAAAGATTTGTGGGAACAAATTACCAAGTCATGTAGTTAAATGAGAAACCCTGACAACCTTTAAGAAGTATCTGAATGAGATATCGTAAGTATTAACTAAAGAAATGAACCTGCTGGTGTTAATGCTCTCCTCTCATTTGTCAGATTTGTATCTGCTTTTGTTCTTATGAACTTACACTGATTAGCTTAGGCATAATTAAGTTAAAAGTTGGCACTTAGGGATATAGGTGATTCTGTGGTATTTGGCTATCATTGAAAACTTTAACAATATGCTTTAGTTTTGGAACCCCTGATCAGGTTCAATCATTTTCTCCTCATTTTTAAGATCTAATCCCTGTTAAATTACTTTAGAAATACATATAAATGTTCTGCTTACTTTTCGAAATCTAAGAATAGCATCTGCAGTGAGGAAGTCCAACTCTAAAGTCTCAAGTCTAGTAAAGAAGTCCCCAGGTACAGTGGCAAACTCTCCAGAGCACACTAATGGAGCAAACATAGACACCCTCTCCTTGATAATTCAAAGTTGTCCTGACCTGACTTTTATTTTTAATCTCTAGAAATGGTTTGTTGGCCTCCAAAATATTTGAGACATAGGCCATGGAATGAAATTGGCTAAGTTTATTTCTAGTTTCAACATGTTTTTAACCATGTTAAAAATGAAATGTGTTATCCACTAGCACAATCTTGTTTTTGCTGTGGGCACCACCATTTTAAGATCTTTCTGTTAACAGGTGCCATGCCACTGTAAGGTAAGCCAACTAGAAGAGTACAGCATATGCCATCACCCAGACAAAGACATAAAGGTCAGGGTTGTGCACTTCCTGGTTGTCCAAATTTATGGATACAGTTTAAAACCCTTGATTAATTTTCTTTGAGTTTTAAATTGATTTCTGGTTACAACGTTTTCCTACTTTTCAACTATGTCCTTATGTTTATGTCTTGGCTCAATACATGAAACACTTTATACTTTGACTCTGTTTCTACGTTCCTTAACAATGATTTTGACTTTCCATTCGGAATTTGTTTCTTTGACTCTTATTCTCCTGGTTTTGACCTTTGTTAGTTTATATTACCAACTCCCGTTTCCTGGTTCATTCGCACTTCAGACTTCTGCCATTTAAAGCAGTGAGCACAGAAGTAGTTTGAGGCTGACCAGCTTCTACAATCATGCAAATATTTACAACAGAGTTTCCGGGTTAATTTCAGTACTGTCTGGAGTAACATAAAAGAAATTAAAGCCAAACAGAAATACATTTCATCCATGGATTTGTAAAAGCATTGTTATTGTTTGTGATGTCCCATTTACTGGAATGACAAATGCAATGCATTTTATTACTAAAAGTGTTTGTGATGTGCCATCTTTTGGTCTTTGCCTTGAGATATACCAGCTGGACTGACACACAGACAGACACACAGACAATTATCCTTTAATTAAGTTGAATTCCACACGGCTCCATTTTTCAACTTTTACTCTTGTTCTAAGAGGCATGTATGGCTGTCTTCATAGAATACCATTGTTGATAATTCTTATTATTCATATATGAATTCATCAGGTACTAAATATTTGTTTTATCTTTGTTTTCACATTCTGATTATGTGCACCCACGTTTGACGTTAGAAGGGATGAAGAAGATCTTCCCATAATGAGAACAGAGGAACCATATTATCTATAATGTTATATAATATATAGAAATTAATGAAAGTAGAAAGTTCATCTGCAGCTGGGGCTCAGGTGTTGTCTATGTGAGAGCATACAGGCATCACAAAGGTAGAGGGGAAATGTCTCCTAATATCTTGGCATTGCTAGGGAAAAGTCTTAATAGTGAAAAGTTCACACCAACTACATTTAAGTCCATATGTTGCTACAGGCTACAAAATCTACATTCAGACTACAGGTAAAAGTGACTCCATTCCGATTGTTAACTCATATCCTATTTTTTGTTAGGTTGTTCGAATTAATTTTGCAGTGATTCAAATCTGATATGATTATGCACCAAAATCTTTCCTGAAACTATAAAATTAACACAACTTAATTAATCATCAAATTCGACCTATAGACAACTGTGAATACCAGCCACATGCAGACTACAAATCATTTACAGTGCAGAATATCTGTGAATCTGTCACCTCACAAAGACAAGTGCTCAAATGTACTGGCAGTACTGGCAGTATTTCTCTAAAAAGATCATATCTATTTTACATGAGTGAAAAGATGAACATTTAACAGCAGAGTAAGTACTTGTTTAACTGGTAGATTGTGGTGATGGCGATAACATTATCATAATTTTACCATGCTACCCCATAAACATATCCTCTTTAATAAAATCCCTGTGTGCGTCCAGGTGTCCGTGTGTGTGTGTCTTCTGGTGAAGTGCGCATGCGTGGGGCACGGTGCGATGCGTGATATTGCTGTCAGAGAAAGTTAGAGGCGTTTTACGGAAATACAAACCAGTATTACTGCGAGAGGAAATTAAAGGTACACAATACAGTTACGCATATTACAGCCACATACAAGCCAGTATTACTGTCATAGGAGATTAAAGGCATATTACCGACGCGCACGCCTGTATTACAGCCAGAGAAAATTAAAGGTATATTACGGACGTACAAGCCAGCAGACGTACAAGACAGTATTACTGTCACAGAAAATTAAAGACACACAATACACGGCGGCAGCACATGAAGAACGGTCAGCTCAGCAAGTAAACATCAACAAAAGAAAGGCTGAAAGAAAGAAAAATACGACCAACAAAAAGAATGAGGTCAAAGTCCCTTGCCATTTAATATAGACTGTTCCTACTTATGTTTATGCACTACTGTTCTAGCGCCCGTTATTGTAACGGGCTAAATGACTAGTAATTTATAATTAGCTTCCTGAAATATAATGACTAGCATAATATAATCGCAAAATTCAATTGAATTGAAGTATAATGATTATCTTTAAACATTTACTCATAATTCCAGTTTACTATATCCTAGCGACAGACTGCTGTCACTGTCCTGCTCCACTGACAGACTGAGAAGATCATTCCTCCCCCAAACTATGTGACTCTTCAATTCCACCAGAGGGGGTAAACGTTGAACATTATTCAAGTTATTGTCTGTTTTTTTTTTTACCTGCATTTTTTATTACTCTTTAATTTAATATTTTTTGCTGCTGGAGTATGTGAATTTCCCCCTGGGATTAATAAAGTATCTATCTATCTATCTATCTATCTATCTATCTATCTATCTATCTATCTATCTATCTATCTATCTATCTATCTATCTATCTATCTATCTATCTATCTATCTATCTATCTATCTATCTATCTATCTATCTGAACATGTGCAAACGCAATATCACAATCCAGTCAATGCACAACATCAGAGTATTTTCAGCAAGACTTCGACTATGGAGAACTTTTTTTGTGTGTCTGAAGTGAATGGGAATAGTGTGATCAGCCAAGTCACAGGTGGTGGTGAGCAACAGAGGATGATATTTGTGGAGTTTTAATGAAAGTTTTAATGTAATCCCATTTGAGAGATAATTATACTTTGAATTAATTCAGCCTTTAGTAATGCATTCAAACCTTGAGTTTCAGCCCTGTTGGCATGTTGATTGTTTAATTTTATTTTGCTGCACTTTTGTCTCAAATGCTATGCCAGCTTCAGGATTATTAATATTGTTCATAATGTTTTTATTATTGTTGGATTATTATTTATGTTGTAGCCTATAATTCTTTGACAAATTTCCCCAAATCCCTTTTTTATGATGAGTCGATGAGTATGGGCTGGCCTTGGAACCCTCAAAGGTTTATTTTCTCCAATATTGATTTTACCTAATAATAATAATAATACATTTTATTTATAAAGCACCTTTCCCATGCTCAAGGCACTTACAGAATATAATAAAGAACGGCAGCGTATACAGTATATAGCATTGTACAAACCAGATAAATAAATAAAGAAGATTAAGACAGTGAATTCTGAAAAAAAAAACAGACAACATAATTGATGGTCTAGCACACACACACATAGGTTACATTAGCATCTTGACAGAGAAGTAAACTGAGAGAAGGGTAACAAAGTCAAATAGAGCTAAAAGCCTTCCTGAACAGATGAGTTTTGAGTTGTTTTTTAAAACAATTCATGGAGTCAGCTGACCTGATTAATTTCGGTAGGTCATTCCAGAGTCTGGGCACTATACAGCTGAAGGCCCTGTCACCCATGGAGTGTAGATTAGTGTGGGGTACAACAAGATTGCCAGAATCAGAGGACCTTAGTGGGCGGGCAGGCACATAGTGATGGAGAAGGTCACTGATGTAGTTTGGCGCGAGGTAATTTAAGGCTTTGTAGGTTATTAGTAGGATTTTATATTCAACTAGCAAAATACCCGCGCTTCGCAGCGGAGAAGTAGTGTGTTAAAGAGGTTATGTAAACATATATATACATATATATATATACATATCTACATATACACATATCTACATATACATATATATATATATACATATACACATCCACATATATATACATATATATATATATATATACACATATCAACATATATATACACATACATATACACACACATATACATATATACATACATACATAGTGCGTTGTAACACGGGCTGTGATTGTTACATGGGAGGGAGACGACAAATCACAGCTTCCCGCTTTCTAATCGGGCCTGTGATTGGTGCTTTGACGGATGCCCAGATCCCACAGTATGTCCCCTTAGGAGAGGCGTTAGGCAAGTGTAATTGATTAGTGGTGCTGCAAGTTTAGCTTTACACCTGTTTTTAAGGCTTATTGACTGAAAGGGGCTTTCATGAAAAAACTTAGGGCTTTGCTACAGGATACACCCTCCACAAGTTAAGGAAGTAAAAATAAAGGTATATATTTCTGTTTTATTTAAAGCTTTTAAGTTTGTATGCGGGCAGTATGGTGGTGCAGTGAAAGGTGCCAGTTAGGAGACCCAGGTTCGCTTCCCTGCGTGGAGTTTGAATGTTCTCCCCGTGTCTGTCTGGGTTTCCTCCCACAGTCCAAAGACATGCAGGTTAGGTGCATTGGTGATTCTAAATTGTCCCTGGTGTGTGGGTGTGTGTGGGTGTGTGCGCCCTGCGGTGGGCTGGCACCTTGCCCGGGGTTTGTTTCCTGCCTTGTGCCCTGTGTTGGCAGGGATTGGCTCATGTATTTAGGATATAGCGGGTTGGATAATGGATGGATGGACATTTGTATGCATAGCCCCATTTGCCCGTTTTCGTTTTTTTCATTCTTCAGTAATATTTCAGCAAACCCGGAGTTTGTCAGTTCAAATCCTGGTACTGACACCACTGTGTGACCCTGAGGAAGTCACTTCACCTGCCTGTGCTGCAAAAAACCAAAGTAATGTAACAAATTGTACCTTAGATGTTGCAAGTTGCTGGAATAAAGGCATAAGTCAAATAGATAAATATGTATTATACACATAGGAACTATTCATTTATTTTCAGTTAAGTCATCTGCAGCAAACCTTTATAAATGAGGGTTTCTCCTTTTTAGATAGTGCAAACTGTTTCTTCTTCATTTAGGTTTTCTCTTGGAGAGCTTTTTTCATTTCATTGAAAATTAAAGCAGCAGCTGCCAAAATATGTAGCTTTCTTATTAATTTTTCAACATTGTGTAAAATAACTATAAAGTAACATAAAAGGTTTAAATACTCGTTATCCTTTTACACTAAAATATTACTAAAGAGATACAAAAAAAGTAAAATACATATGTTGTTTTTCTTTAAGGAGATTAAATATTACTGAAGAAAAAAAAAAAACCTAAAACAGCCAAATGGGGCTATGCATACGAACTTAAAAGGTTTAAATAAAACAGAAATATATACCTTTTATTTTTACTTCCTTAACTTGTGGAGGGTGTGTCTTGTAGCAAAGCCCTAAGTTTTTTCATGAAAGCCCGTTTCAGTCAATAAGTCTTAAAAAGAGGTGTAAAGATATTGACAATAAGCTGTGGAAACCCACCAAGACATGCAATCGTTTAAATCAAGGCGCGAGTCGAAAAACGCTATCCGATACTATTAGTTAATGATTAACACATTTCTATATGTATTGTAAGCATACAATATAACTGATAATATGTTGCGCTTATTTATCTTGTGTACCGACATTTTTGCGCGTTAAACGGCTGAAATGTAACGTGGTTTGTGCCCTTCAGAATGAAAACAGTTTGCATTTAACTTTTTAATAAAAAGCGAGCTTTTAAGTCTGAGAAATCACTCCGTAAATGCACACGTTTAATTCTTTATCACTTCAAACAACTGAACTATCCAGAACATTTCAGGCATACATTCAGCATTCAAACTATGTATAAAAAGCACAACTGTTAAAGGAATTCAGCATTTCTTAATTGAAAATGTTCCTTTAATCCTCAACATGTCTCAATGAGTCGTTCTGGTGGTTTTACTTGACATTTTGATATTCTGGTTAATTGTGTTTGCAGTTGAGATATTCTTTCCTGATTTATACTTGTTTTCTCGTTAATATTTGTTTCGCTGGTGTTAGTGTTCTGATTAGAGATTATTGGTCCTTTGATGTCT
Organism: Erpetoichthys calabaricus; assembly: GCF_900747795.2. NCBI lineage: Eukaryota > Metazoa > Chordata > Cladistia > Polypteriformes > Polypteridae > Erpetoichthys > Erpetoichthys calabaricus. The sequence continues at coordinate 87,733,085 of NC_041400.2, read as the reverse complement.
TGACGGTTTCTTCTTAGAACAGCTCCTATTACGCAATTCCGTCACATACTGGTCTATTGTTTCTCCGCTTTTCTGGAAACGTAAAAAAAACTTGTGCCGTTCAAACGTCACATTGCGCTTAGAGTTGCAATACGTTTCGAATTTTTCAACTATTTTGTTCAATTTCATATTGTCTCCATCTTCTTCAAACTGAAAATTGTTATACACCTCTAGCGCCTTTTCGCCAATTACATGTAGAAGCATAGACGCTTTCATTTTTTCACTTTTCCTATCTGCTTCAATCACAGCAAGATACAACTCGAATCTCTGTTTAAATCTTTTCCAATTTTCAGCTACATTTCCCTTTAACTGGAGATTTGGTGGGGGCTGTAATCCTAACATA
>NC_041400.2:87690203-87727703 GCF_900747795.2 Erpetoichthys calabaricus | reverse complement strand
GCAGAGGACAGAGCCTTGAGGGACTCCTTGTGTGACTGGCGCTGAGCTGGATCTGCTGTTGCCAAGACTAACAAACTCTTGCCTCTCAGTCAGATAGGACTTGAACCACTGGAGGGCAGTGCCAGAGATACCCAGCATGTTCTCCATTCTGGACAGTAGGATGTCATGTCTGACAGTGTCAAATGCTGCACTGAGGTCTAACAGAATTAATATGCTGGTTTGTCCAGAGTCTGCTGCCATAAGCAAATCATTGGTTACCCGTAGCAGAGCAGTTTCACAGCTGTGCTGCGCCCTGAAACCAGACTGAAAGGGTTCCATCAAATTATTAGAGGTTAGGTAATTGGTGAGTTGGAAAGCTACAACACGCTCAAGAACTTTTGACAGGAAAGGTAAGTGGGAAATAGGCTGGAAATTGTTAAGATTGTCAGCGTCAAGACCAGACTTTTTTTAACATTGGGTTTACAGAAGCAATTTTAAAAGTGAGCGGCACAGAGCCACTGTCAAGGGATGAGTTTATTATTGTTGTAACAGTCGGGATTATGGCATGAAGGCAGGATTTAAGTAGTGTGGTGGGGATGGGGTCCAGTACACAAGTAGTCGGCCTCATCTTACAAAGCAGGTTATTAACAAACGCAGATGTGACTGGTGAGAACTTAGAGAAGGAGCTGGATGGAGTGGGAAAACAGGGAGAGATATAAACAGATGATGTATTTATGTTAGTTGAATTATTTAGATCGTTAATTTTGTTACAGAAAAAGTGGAGGAATTCCTCACAGACTTCAGTAGAAGAGGTAGTTGGGCCAGATGTGGGTTCGAGTAGTTTATTAACTACAGAGAACAAAACCCTTGGGTTATCATGGCCACTTTCTATTATTCTGCCGTAATAGGTGTTCTTGGCAGAAGTTAGTGCTTCTCTGTAAGCTATTTGGTGGTCAGAGAAAGCCTGGATATGAACAGTGAGGCCAGTCTTACGTGACATTCTCTCAAGGCGTTGGCCAGCTGCTTTCATAGATCGCAATTCTGAGTTATACCAAGGAGCTGAACGTTTAAAGGAAACCTCCTTATGTTTTAAAGGAGCTGTTTTATCTAATGCTGAATGAAGGGCTGAGTTATAGTGGTCAACAAGACTATGTAGAGTTGATGGAATAGGTGCAGACAGTAAAAGATCAGAAATGGATCCAGAAAGGATACAGGGACAGATATTTTAAGGTTTCTGTAAGAAATTTGTCGTTTACAGGTAAGAGGAGGGAAAGGCAGTGAAACAGTGAAAAATACTGCTTTATGGTTGGAGAGTCCCAAATCAGTGCTGTAAATGTTGGCAACAGATAGTCCAGAAGTGCAGATCAGATCCAATATATGACCACCAGAGTGGGTGGGAAAATCAACATGTTGTGTCAAGTCAAAACAGTCCAGTAAGGATAGGAATTCATTTCTCAGTTTAGATGTGGGGGTGTCAATATGGATGTTGAAATCACCAAGAAGGATAATTCTCTGAGAGTAAGAGCTTAGGTGGGTCAAAAGTTCAATCAGATCAGATAAGAAGGATGCATTGTATTTTGGGGGACGATAAAGAACAATGAATGAGACAGGACCTGATTTCGTTATTAGTTTAAGAGCCAGACACTCAAAAGACAATGGACAGTCAATTGGGATTCGTTTGATGTTTAAGTCTGCTCTGACAATTACTGCAAGCCCACTGCCTTGTCTTGAGCTGCGAGGCTCTGTGTGGAAAGTGAAACCAATTGGAGTTGCCTCTGTGAGAGACGCAAATTTGTTTGGTTTTTGCCAAGTCTCCGTTAGACACAGAATATCAAGTTTGGTTTCAGTGATGAGTTCTGACAGCACCAATGCTTTGCCATTAAGAAACCTCGACTTAAACAGTGCAATATTAGTTAATGAGGCTTCTTTTTGCACAGAGCCGCGATCAGGGTTTATTTCCATATAATGTAAGTTTGGCACACTGACACTTCTATTTCTAAGGTCATGAGAAGGACGGCATATTCCTGAGCAAATGCTGCCGGGGGGTCTTTTCATTCGCAGCCCGGCGGTGGCGGTGACCTGACCCGCGATGTATATATTTTGGGTGCTGCAAAATACCGGCGTCCTTTAGGATGTTCCAGTCAGACCATTTGCTCTGGACAAACTGTTTAATAAGAAGGAGTTTGTCATGAGAGTATTTTAGCATGATACTGGGCAATACTTATCTGAATAGCAGTGGAGAAGCAGCACAGCACAGCGGAACCGGTAGGACAGGCGGGTGTGGTAGCATAGGTTTGCGGCAATAACAAGCAGCAGAAAGCATAGCAGTAGGAGGTAGCAGGATTTGGAGGTTCCAATACACAGCCACAAACAGTAACGCTTGGTAATTTCAGGCGTGATCGCCCCGGAGTCATAAGCCAGATTAGTATGAACCTCAGATCAGTTCCCAGTCGTAGAGTACTGTAAGATGAAACAAGAGCAGATCAGCATAGCGAATTTAATATAATCACGGAGACAGATCATCCCGAGGTCCTAGATTGCCAGGTACAAAGAAATGTTCGTAGGTCTCGTCCCGTGATCCACAAACTCAGCTGTTCCCAGTCAAAGTAGAGTCCATAAAATCTGTAAATATTAAGCCAAATCCATACAATTCGAGTCAGCTGTATCCACGAACTATATGTACAATAAAAGAAATAAAACAAGCGTAAGAAAGTGTAGAATTAAGGTGAATTTTGCGAAAAGTGTTGTTAACAGAGAGGACCGGCAACAACATCTGTGCGCCAGCATCCCCTCACCTGCAATGTACCTACAGTTTTTATTTTACTTTCCTCCACGGCCATCTAGACAATTTTTTTGTTAAATGTTTGCTTTACTCTTGTGATTGTAAGTTTCACATTTCTTTGTTTTTAAGCACTTTTGTTATCGTTTAAGGCCTGAAGGCTTAAACAATTACATTTTCAAACCTCTCAGTTTAATTGAATTTTTAGGTTTACAAAATCTGGCTTTTTGATTATTTCATTTAAACACTAGATTCAAAATGCTAAGAAATTAATACACTGAAAATAATTTCTTTTGAAGTAAAAAAGGGAAGAATGGTATAACAGTTTCACAAAGACTATGCCTAGTGGCCTCTCCATCAACCCTTTATATCTCATGTAAATACAATTTTGTGTTACCACTTTTTCATCGGTGTTTGGAAAAGCAATCTAACCATCTAAAATTGAAAAATCTAAAAAAAGACACTTCTTTCTTTGTTATTCCATATTTCTTCCTCTAAACACAAGGGAATGTTGTCACAAGATTAACAATTTATTCTACAATGAAAAGGATTTTGGGCTTGTGTGTCACAGCATGACAGTGAAAGTGTTGTTGACTGATAGAAGGAGTCAGGAACTGGGTGCATATTTGTATGAGTTAAATCCCATAGGATAGCTGTCATTCAGAAGCAGAATCTCCAGGAGACTAACATGTGATGTAGAGCATAACATCCTCTCAGCTTGCCACCGGGGAACACAGCAGATAAAGAATTTTCTCCTTTTTTTGTTTAAGAATATTATGAATTCCCCAGAAGTATGCAGAATAGTAAAATGAACCAAGTTGAAAAAAGAATAAAATACAACAAGAATATTGTGGTTCTAAACTCCATGATGTGTAATCTAAAGAGTCTTGTTGCATAGAAAGGAAAAAAAAGAATTCTTTATTTTTATACAGTCCGTTTCTGTACACAAGTGCTGCATACATTTATCAATATAACCTAACATTTATTATCATAACTTACATTCCTAGGAAACAAATTCACATGTATAAAATTAATGAAGACGTAAGGGGTCATAGTTTTGGGCATATCATGCGGTACTCTCCACAGTATAGAAGTCGCCATGCAGCACTGTGTTAATATACATGTGTAGCAGCAATGGGGTGCCAATGTTCACAGTGCTTAAAACATTGATTATTTATTTTATATGGGACACCAGCCAGTGTGGCCCTTTGTACACACCCCACTTACAGAAACAGATAGATAGATAGATAGATAGATAGATAGATAGATAGACAGACAGACAGACAGACAGACAGACAGACAGACAGACAGACAGACAGACAGACAGACAGACAGATAGATAGATAGATAGATAGATAGATAGATAGATAGATAGATAGATAGATAGATAGATAGATAGATAGATAGATAGATAGATAGATAGAATTAACATTATTTGTCCCCAGGGGAAAATTTGGGTTTTTACAGAAGTGCATTAAATGAATAAATATATACATACACACACACACACACACACACACGCACACGCACACACGCACACACTCTGGTCTCAGCACACACCAGAATGATTAAAAAAAAACGAAGTAAAGAAAATCTCTGATTTGGCAGTCACCCCAAAGGAGCTGCAGTAGTGTTTCTTGACACACTTCTTCTGAATAACTTATTGTCTGAAAGTACTTTGTGTTAGTGGGTTAAAGAGAGGATGTGCAGCATTACTCATAATGACGCTTAGTTTTGTTTTCATTCCCAACTTTGCTACTACCTCCAGGGGGACCACTGTGGGTCTCATCACTGAGCCTGCCCTTTTAATTAGCTTGTTGATTTTGTGGATGTTTTTTGATGTGATGTTATTAACCCAACACACCACAAGGTAGAACATCACACTGGCCATCATAGAGTTGTAGAATATGTAAAGGATGTTACTCCCTTCATTGGTTAAACAAAATCTCCCAAGAAAAAAACAGTCTGCTCTGCCCTTTTGTATATAATTCCTTCGTGTTATGTGACCAGTCCAGTTTGTCATTGATATGGACCCCCACCATGACATTCACTCCTTTAATAGTCACCAGGCATAGTGGCTCTTTGGTGAGGTGAAAGCCAATTAACCGTTCCTTGGTTTTGCTGATATTAAGGTGGAGACATTTCGTTTTGCACCAAGAAACAAAGTTCTCCACCTGACTGCTAGACTCTGTCTCATCATCTTTATCAATACAGCCCATAATTTTAGAATCATCTGGGCATTTCTTCAAGTGGCATGGCCGGATATTATATTTACAGTCTGAGGTGTACAGAGTGAAGAGAAAAGGAGACAGGACTGTTCCTTGTGGTGCTCCAGTGTTGCTCACATCCATATCAGAGGTTCAGTCCTTTAGTCTCACAAACTATGGTCTGCTGGACATATAGTCCATTATTCGGAATAGCATACACTCATCTCCATGAATATCTCTGGGCTTATGCTCTAAAAGGGATGGCTGGACAGTACTGAAGGAACTGGAAATATCAAAAATTGTTCTTCTGGCACTGCCACAAGTGGCTTCCTGCAACAGCATCTTCACATTTATTTGTCTTTGTTATTGTTTGCCATTGTTTATGACTTTTTATGGTGAACTGAAACTGTGAGGAAAGACTCGAACTCACTTACAAGCAACAGCAACTGCTGGACCTGCGCTGTTTGTCTCCCAGAGCGTCAGATCTAACAGCCGTAGACCACAGGGAAAGAGAGGCGGAGCTTGACTCTGCAACAGGAGCAGAAGGTACAGACAGTACCTGCCTTCGGTTAACATGGGCAATGTAAGATGAATAAAACAGATGAGTTCTCAACGCTATTTGGAGCCACAGAAATAAAAATTCAGCTGTCTCATGTGCTTCACTGAGACATGTCTTACAGCTGAAACACTGGACTCCGTGGTTGCATTGGATGGATTTAATATTGTAGACAGAAGCAGGAGCAAAAAAGTGGCAAGAAGAAAGGAGGCAGACTTACCATTTTTGTGAATGAAAAGTGGTGCAACCCCTGACACATTACAACTAAAGCACAGGTATGTCACCCAAATGTTGAGCTGCTCATGGTGGGCTTACAACCTTATTATATGCCGAGTTTTTACATGCCATTGTGCTAGTAGTTTATACCCCAACCTTGGTAAATGCAGTATTCACAGCAGACATAGTATCTTCTGTAATAAACAAACTCACTACTGACCATCTCAGTGGTTTCATCACAGTTTCTAGGGACTTTAACCATGTTTCACTTTCCTCCACCCTCACCAGTTTTTACCAGTTTGGATGTGCTGTACACCAAGAGAAAACAGAATACTGGGCTTGTTGTATGTCAATGTTAAAGAGACATATATCTCTGTTGCTTTGACACATTTAGGCCTATCAGACCATAATTTGGTATAGCTCATACCTGCCTTTAAACCCATTGTCCAGCCACCACCAGGGCCTTGCAGGAATGGACAATGGAGACTGAGGAGTCTTTGAAGGATGCTTTTGAGAATACTGACTGAGATATGTTTTGTTGTAGTCACAGGGAAGGACATTGAGGAATTGAACCACTGTTTTACAAACTACTGTATATCAAGTTTGTGTGGATAGCACAGTCCCTACAAGGACAGTGCGCTGTTTTCCCAACAACAAGCCATGGATCACAAAAGATTTGTTAGCCGTACTGCATATGAAGAAGTGAGCCTTCAGATCTGGAGGTAAGGATGAAATCAAGTGGGTATAGTCATAACTGAAGAAGCAGCTCAGTGACAGGAAACACCACTACAGGTACAAACTTTAGCAAACAAACAAAATGACAGAATGGTGGTAAGGAATGAGGACTATCACTGGCTAAAGTAGAGTGTAAAACATGCAGTGAAATGAAACAAGAACAGAGCTAATTAACTGAAGCAGGTGCTCAACAGGTTTGACTCAACTTTGTCAAGGTGAGAATAAGCCTTGTTGGAGCAGATGGATAATTGCATCTTCCACTCCAATCTTTGTCCTATAGGCAAACTGCAGTTGGTCCAGGTGGTCTACCACAAGAGGACTGATATTTTCCAGAAGCAGGCTCTCAAAGGTCTTCATAATGTGAGATGTAATCATCAGGTGAAGAGGCACCTGCCTTGTTTAGAAGAGAAATTAGAACAAGAAGTCAGCTGCCACCATCCCAACGATCCACTCTACCGAATTTTTTCTGGGGCGTAGCCAATAAGCCAACTTGCCACAAAGATCCAAGTGATCCCCAGCTGAGGAGCATATGGCCAGACACTGAACACTGTTTGGAGCAGGTGTGACTAAGTGCTCCGGGAAGCTCCCATGGAAGCCTGACAGACTGCAGCATGGAGTGAGCGAGAAGCAAATAGCTCAGCATGGCGATAGACTGGCAACAGGTCCCCAAGCTGGATTAAAGAGTTGTCTGCGCCTGCTGATGGATGACTCTTCATGCTGAGGAATCCACAAAATGTAAGCCGAGGATACTTTGGACATTAGAGAGAAGCACCAAAGCACCAAGGCACATGGTTTTTAAAAGAAGATATGTTTGCCCTGATTTTAACCTCATTTTACCAGAATTATTTATTGATTGTTTTTAACCTCCACTTGAGACCTTTGGATTTTATGGATTATTTATTTATTGAATATGGAAGAACTTTTTTGCACTGCACTTTTGAACACTTTTGTCTGATTTTTAATAAAAGCACTTTACACATTTGCACCAACACCTTGCTGACTGCGTGTATTCTCATTTGAATGGCTCGCATCGTTTTACAACACATTCCAAGTGACAATAACTTCAACAGAGACAATTCCTAGTGAACACTCCTATGATAAGCAAAAATTGACACCACATGCTCCAGAAAGGTCAATTGCATTAGACGGTACTTTGTGATGTTAGGACTTTTTTTTTAATATAATTATTTTACTCTGTCATTTAATTTACACACACTCTATAATATGCCTCTTGACACTTTAGACACAGATCTTTTGGGAAACTAATGCACTGCTGGCCTGTGCTACCATACATGGTACTAAAGTGAAAGTGCTGGTATCTACTTTAAAGTTATAGGTAGAAAAACAAAATGCAGTGTTTTGTCCATTGTTTTAGTCTACTGCTACACAATGGTATTGTGGCTCTGGTGTCTTGTTACTTCATTGAGGGTTATGCATGGCCTTCACATGAGTATCGATTTGTGTGGTTTCTATGATGGTTTTATGTGTGTTTCCACAGAGTACTCTGTTTTATAACACAACACAAAAAAGTGCATTGCTCCTGACTAGTTTCTGATTTAACTACCCTTTCAGCTCCACTGACAGAGAAACAGAAAAGAATGTTCATAAAATAGTTTAAAAGAAATTAATCTCCAATTTCAATTTAGCACATCCCTTAACAGATATTCAGCATTGACTAGTGAGTCTGTACTGTAACAAATGACAGATCATTACTCTTAAGGACTGCTATCAAGCCAGCTTAGTCCAGTTCAGGGTCAAATGAGCTGACATCTATCCTAACAACATGGTACACAAAACAAACTCCTACTAGACACATTTTCAGTATGCTGTGTTACATGTTTCTTTTTTTTATTTAAAGTATTAAGTAACTAGTCATTTAGCCCGTTACAATAACGGGCGCTAGAACAGTAGTGCATAAACATTAGTAGGAACAGTCTATATTAAATGGCAAGGGACTTTGACCTCATTCTTTTTGTTGGTCGTATTTTTCTTTCTTTCAGCCTTTCTTTTGTTGATGTTTACTTGCTGAGCAGACCGTTCTTCGTGGGCTGCCGCCGTGTATTGTGTGTCTTTAATTTTCTGTGATAGTAATACTGTCTTGTACGGCTCTATTCAATAAGGGCGCGTAGATAATTTAGTTCAAATGGCTCTGGAATATGTGAAGAGCAACAGGTGCAGATCTTTATTTACACGCGCCTTTATTCGCTACGCCTAATTGAGGTCGTCCTTTTGAGGCTCGCCTTTTTGTGCACGCCCTTATTGAAGGATACCGTCTTGTACGTCCGCTGGCTTGTACGTCCATAATATACGTCCGTACGTCTGTAATATACCTTTAATTTTCTCTGGCGGTAATACAGGCGTGCACGTCAGTAATATGCCTTTAATCTCCTCTGACAGTAATACTGGCTTGTATGTGGCTGTAATATGCGTCACTGTATTGTGTACCTTTAATTTCCTCTCGCAGTAATACTGGTTTGTATTTCCGTAAAACGCCTCTAACTTTCTCTGACAGTAATATCGCGCATCGCACCGTGCCCCGCGCATGCGTGCTTCACCAGAAGACACCCACACACGGACACCTGGACGCACATAGGGATTTTATATATATATAGATACTATGGGAGACCTTCTATGTCAAGGTAGAATGTTTTCTTCACATTAGTTTTTCTCCCTGAGTTGCTCCAATTTTCTCCTGCATTTCAGCTGATTGCTAAATCTGCCAGTGGCTCAGTATGAGAGTCCATGTGGATATACATGTGAATATTCTGCAGCAGGGGTCCTATGCAGTACATGTGTTTGCATCATGTCTCTGATTGGATCTGGCTGTTTTGTGACATTGCCAAGAATGCAGCTGTCACTGAAAGAGGCAAAACACAGACATAGGAGCCAATCTTAGAAAGTTAATGTTTGATGTTAAATAAGGGTTTGCTTAATTTCTACAGAATATCAGTTTCTCATAGCTATCTTGAATATAGTATAGCCTTTCACTCCCTGTACGTTCACATGAGATAGAACTTTCTTAGCTATATCTGTAGAACATAGTATTAATTAAGTCAGTTAGGAAATCCTGCAGTCTTACTGCTAGAATGGAGTGTTAAATATGTTTGCATATAGAATAGGAGATGGCATATAGTTCTCTGACCGTGCTTAGCATGATTACATGCTTAACATGCCTCAAGTATGACTGTACAGCCAAACCTAGAGAAATGCAACAAGATTTATAAGCCTTAAGAAGAACTTTTCTTAAACAAGAACTTTTCTTTTCTTTATTATTAATTTTTTCTCTATTTTTGTGTGAACTGTTTTGCTTTGAAATTGTACTAAAACTTTTAAAACTAATATATTTGGTCTGTAGAATTATTTGACTATTATTATCAAACTATTGCCTTAATCATCCTATGAAGCAAACTAAAAGCTGCGGAACTTTGGTCATTTTAGGCAAATGCAGCTACAATAGGAACAATAGAAGAAGTAAGATAGGCAGACTACAATTACTAGTAAGCTTGCCCAAACAACAATAGGATAAATTCATTTTCATGACAATGTAAACTGCTGCTCTGATTTTATCCAGTGTCAAAACTGTGTTACCTGACAACACAGCAGTAACTTACTAAGCAAAAAGATTGATTCAAGTAGAACTGAAAGCCTGAGTGCAAAAATATTTTAGGAACTGAATATAATAATAATTTCAAGCAGAAGGACTTTTTAGTATGAATTTGCATGCTCAAATTGAAAATACTTCATGAATGATCAAAAACAATGTGTGTTAAGTAACTGGTGCAAAATATCTGATTGGGGACTTTCTCAGGGGAAGAGTGAACTTCTCTTGATATTGCATTGATTTTCATTTATCTTCCACCACTAGTACTTTGATTAATCTCTTCCAGTTTTGCTGCCCTAGTTCAGACCTGACAGTTATGGTATGCCAGGCGTTCTGGCCCATTTCTTTAAAACATTCAATGTGGGTCCTTTGATCCATCAACATGTCCCTTTCTGACTTAGCTATGATTTGTGAACTCAGGGATTTCTGCAGAGTCTGCCATGGAAAGTTCATTCCTCTATTTTGATGACAAACAGCTTTTTCTTTCCTAGTTTCCACTTTTAAAGTACAAAGGAGTTTAACTAAAGGGCTAGCACTTACCCTTCTTCTATAACCTTCTTGGGTGACATAATGCAACATGCACGTCTGGTTGCCCTTCTTGGGCATATGTGGGTGCTTGTTCTTCTGGTGTCCTCCTGGATTAAGAAAAGACATATTTTAGAGATCCACACACCTTAGTAATATCCCATGTACCACTGGAGCATTTGGTTTGACTAGATGAACCAAAGTGTGAGATGTGTGATATGTTGTAAGGCAAGCATGGTTATTGTAAATCAGTGTGTCTTGGCACAGTTGTCATCTTTGTTTTATGTAATAGAGTTAAAGAATATTTACAGAGAATTGAGTCTATTTGATACCTAAAGTGTCTAAAAGGTATATAAAGAAGACTGGTAGTGGACATGCACTGCCAAGAGTGCCTTCTACATCTTGAGTTTATCATAATGTATCCCTTACTAAGCCGACTCTCTGGAAATAATTAGTAGGATCTGAGGTATACCAAGACATTGTTATAGTGTATTATACCTTTTAACATAAATCCAAAGCCTGTTGTAAGCCTGACTCTTCTTGTTCTGACAATTACCCACTGATGTGTGACAGCAGCCCTGTGCCTATCTGACCATTGTGAAGAATGGCCAGGAACATTACCCAGCCAGGATGCACTCAGCCTGGAAGGATGGGGGAAGACAGCCTGCACAGTGTTTTGTCTCACCTGGGAAACTAGATGGCAGCTCCCCTGGGTTACAGGATTGCCACGGATTCCCACAGGGCATCTTAGGAAATGGAGCTTGCTGACTCAGCCCTGTTGGATTCTGTGGGCACTGCCAGGATTGTGAGAAGCCCAAGATTATCTCGGTATTATTTGGTAGATGGGAGGAAGAAGCTGTTCTTTCAAAAAGCCTGCTTATACATACAACCAGACTAGCAAGGGTAGGTTTAGAAACACCACTTAATAACATATGTCTTTGTGCAAGTGAGAGAAAACCTGTTTTACCTGCAAAAAAACTTACACAGACATGGGAAAAGTGCAAACCTCAGACAGACAGTGACTGAGCATAGGAGTCATGAGAAAAATTAGACCATTAGAGCAATCTATTCAGCCCAACACAGCTCACCAGTCCTATCCACTTAATTCTTCCAACATAACATCAAATGTTGAGTTTTGAAGGTCCCTAAAGTCCTACCGTCTATGATGGTACTTGGTAGCTTATTCCATGTGTCTATGGTTCTCTGAATAAGGAAAAATTTACTAACAGGTTTCCAAGTTTTTGATTAACTCATTTTAAAGTAAAAGTCTTGATCCACTGTTCTAATTCCCTTCATAATTTTAAACACTTCAATCATGTATCTTTTAAATCTGCTTTTGCTTAAACTGAAAAGGCTCAGCTCTTTTAATCTTTCTTCATAACCCATCCCCTGTAGCCCTGGAATCAGTCTAGTTGCTCTTCTCTGGACTTTTTCTAGCACTGCTATGTCCTTTTTGTAGCCTGGAGACCAAAACTGCACATAGTACTCAAGATGAGGCCTCAACACTGAGTTATAAAGCTAAAGCACAATCTCTGTTGACTTCTGCTCAACAAATCACACTATGTAGCCTAACAGTCTGTTAGCCCTTTTAATGGCTTCTGAACACTGTCTGGCAGTTGATAGTGTTGAGTCCAGTATGACTCCCAAGTCCTTCTCATAAGGTGTACTTTCGATTTTCAGACCCCCCATTGTGTATTCAAACCTAACATTTTTATTTCCTATAGGTAATCCCAGGGAACCAGGCCTGGTAGGTAGAGGTGCTAACCACTGAAACACAATGCCACCCTGCATTATTTTCAAAGTCTTGCAGTCCTGGACCTTGTAATACTTACAATAAATCATGTTTTCTAAAACTGCATGGCTTTTTCCTGTTTTTTTAAATAATCTGATGTTATTTGAAAACAGTTTCATGGCTTAAAGGTACTTTCAATTATAGTAATAGATATCTGTTTTTAGAAATGAGGCTGTTTCTCTTCATTCTGTTGCAGTATATTCAAAGTATTGATGAGAATAAAAAAGTTTTGTTGCTGAATAAATTCCAGCTACAAGAGTCCTACATTTCAAAAATATATTTCCTCAGATCCCATATGGTAAAAGGTGACTTCCATGTTGGATGTTCTGGAGAGCACATTACAGAGGTATTGAACTTGCACTTCTACAACAAGAAAGCCACTGTAATTCTCTAAAAGAATAGCTTGGTTAATTTTGCCGGCAATCAGTCATAAATTGCCAAACCTTTAAGTGGAATGTATTTTAAATGTGCTTTCCTGCCTATATAAAAAGTGAACATAAGTAGCTTCATTATTTTTATATTACACTGTAAGTACGCTGTATTCATAATCAGCATTATCACTTTTGGGAATTATCACTGATGCTTATATTAAAAGTTCAAGCAATTACAGGGCTTCATATTTTTTATAACATATTCAACAGCATTCAATTTGAAGTGACACACATTAATATGTTTTTCAGCATTGTTAAGTGCTTTAAAAGGAAAGGCAAAAAGGTTGTGTATTTTAATAGATTTGTAATATTAATTAATACACTAATACTGCTTTAGCATTTCTGTGACATGGCCCTTTGATTTTTTTCTTTTCGATTTTGAATAATTATATGGTTCTGCTTACTGAAAATGGCAGCGTGGGTTTGAATAGAAGTCAGGAGTAGCTTACTATCCATTACAGAGACCGCAGCTTGCACTTTAAATCAAATGAAAAACAATTGATTCATCAGCAGTCTAGTCACTAATGATTCAAGAAAAAGAGAACAGTAAATTATTATACTGCAATTATTTCAGTAATTAAAATTTGATTCCAATTTAAAAAGTCATAATAATAAATGTGGAACTGATTTTAATGTAGCATCATACACAATTATTTTATAATTGAGTTAATTATATAAACAAATGAAAATGAAAAAGGATAACTCTCACAAGAACATTTGACAATAGTATGCAAGAACTGAAAAATCGCTGACATAAATCCATCCTTTTTGAAACCCACTTAACTGACTGATGAGTCATGGGGAGCATTCAAATAAAGTTATTTGCCTCAGAGTGAGACCAAGTTGAATTTTTTTCTCTCTACCTACCTAGCAATTATTTTTTATTAGTAGTTTTTTTTTTGTTTAGCCTGAAAATAATTAGGGAATTATGCACATAAAGAGTTTGACCAAGATTATTGCGTTTCCTGTGCCAGTTAATACATCAACCCTTGATTTATTCTTAAAATTGTTTATTGGTCTCATGTTTTATTATTTAATATATATCACATCAGTAACACAGACAGACTTTGCACACTCACTGTATCTTACCTGTGCCACACACGTGTGCATGGGAGGCAGTCAGTGGGCTTAACTAAAGATAAAACACCGGATCAGAGGTTGATGAAGTGCACTAATGTCTCTTCTTCCTCCTCTGCAGATCACCAGAAGGAAAGACCACCTAAACCCCAACCAGGTTCCACTTCCATTTCCAGACCATGCACTCCTACTGACCTCACTTCTAACTGTTCCCCATTGAACCCTACTGTTCCTTCCCACCACCTATAAATCTAGTCACTTGCCTTAACAAGTCAGTCCTGTCCTGGACTCAGTCATTTGAGATTACTCTGTACTCCTCACATCTTTTGGGATCTCATTATTAATATACAGGGCGGAATCCCAAATGTTTTGCTCTGTCTGTTGTGTTTCTTTTACACCTGCTAGGTGTAAATCGGTGGAATATGTTTGATGACCTATAACACTTGCTCTGTTCAGAGCAGCTACAAAGAATGATTTTAAATTAGGCTTTAATAAAATGTGATACACTTGTCAGCCACATTGTCAGAAATGTTGATAACTAGTTTTAAAATAAAAGTTTAGAGTGTGATTAGAAGTTTTTGACATGTAGTCCTTTTCTTGCTGGTATTATGGGTGTGATATGCATATGATGTTGTCTTTGGCAATCAATATGATTTGAGCAGTTCTGCAGGGTTTTCTTGTTGTTCTCTGGAGTTTTCACTACCAGAGTTAACATGGGTGGTATTGGGTGTGTTCTATTACTGACATTACAGCGGATAATTTGAGAATATTAAAAAAAAGTATAAATCACAATAACCCACCCAGATTTTCAGCAAGAACAAATGCAGAAAAAGCCGGCTCACCAGTTGATTCAGCCACTCTACAATACCCTGTACTAAAATAATGGGCCTTTGTTTTTAGATTTAGGAGTTCAGTGTCTGCATTAGGAGTTCCCAAATGTTTTCATTCTAAGGTCCCTCAACAGACTGGCCTCAGACTGCAGACAGATATACATACCTCATCCATAAAATAATATATGAGTAATGCATATACTGTACATATATAAGCCTGCAAACACTCTGTGCACAGTCCTTTTTAATTCTAAAAGCAAGAAATCAGCAGCAGAGACACAGAACGCAGTTTACAGTATAACATGTGATTCATGCCCAGCTGTATATGTGGGACAAACATCAAAAACAATCGCCACACGTATAGCAGAACATCTCAATGTGGTCAGAAGAAAGGACCCATGGTCTCTGATTTTCACAAATACAAGTTCGACCAAACACACATTTCAATGGGACACAGTTCAAGGAAAATTCAAGGCTAATACTAAAAATGACAGATAACTGGCTTAAATGTGGCTATGCAATGAAAACACCAATAACAGACATTTGGGCATGAACCAAGCATATGCAGGCTTGAAAAGAAGAACATCTAAATAATAATTAAAAAATGAGACTTTGTGACCAACACCCTCTGAGCCCCACCTCATCAATTTCCCCCCTATATATATATATATTTTTTTGTTCTTTATTTCGCCTTATACAATTTCTTATATTAGGAATTTGTTAGTTTTTGCATACCCCTTGGAGTCAGAGCACAGGATCAGCCATTGTATAGTACCCTTAGAGCAATTGAAGGTTAAGGGCCTTGCTCAAGGGCCCAGCAAAGTAGGATCTCTTTTGGCAGTGATGGGGATTCGAACCAGCAACCTTCGGGATACCAGCGCAGATCCTTAGTCTCAGAGCCACCACTCCACCCTACACTTCTCTCCTTATTTGCTATGAATTGCCTTGAATTCCTGGAAGTCTAATAATATTCTTCTGATGATGATTCCAGATAGGAACTATTTTAAGATATGTGATTCATTTTCTCCCTTTGTGGATTTCCAGGTACAAATATGCAAATCGTATCACAGACCTTCACTTCCACATATATCTGTATAAAAACAGGACATGTTATACAAATCAAACAAGCATGTCATTGTTTTTTTTTTTTAAGTAATTTCAGTGTGGAGAAAACCTGCCTCACACATATATGTTATTGAAAAGGGTAAGAGGCATTGGATAGATTTTTCACTCAAATTTGGGTATTTGTTTCTCACATTGCTCCAAAATTCTGACAGAGAACAGCAGATAATTTCATTTTCAAACTTCTGTCATTGGCAATTTTATTTAATTCTTTTTGTGACCTTAAATCCAAACTCTCATTTCTCGAATGGATTTCAGATCCAATTTAAATGACGATTGTCCAGTATGGGGAAATAGTCTCTGAAGTATTCCTTCAGATGTGTCAGATGTGATAATATTAAAAGCCAAATGCTTCCTGGTGAAGGAGGAGGAACATCTAGATATCTTTCATTGAGCTTTTTGACCCCAAGACCAAATTTTTACACAAATGGTCAAATATTATCATGGAAATTAAGTATTTTGTGCTCACTGCCTTGCATGCTCTGATTAAGGCTATTTAAAAGCTGAAATATGTCAGAGAAGTACTCAAGTTTCAAAACCCACAACTGGTGTCAAAACAGATGAGAGAAATTCATATGACTCTTTGTGTGGTTCACTCACTCGTTGAACGTAGCAGAAGGCTTTCAAAATTGGCACCCATGTCACTGAATATGTTGACAAACAGTCTGGTTAGTGCATGATTAGTGATTGCTGATGATTTTAACAATGTATTCTCCAAGCAATTCCTGAAAGATGCTTTTGATTACCAATAATATCAGGTTTTCTCCAATTGTGTATGGTTTCTTTGCATAGGCGATGCGATTCATTGCGTGCTCTCCCTTAAACGGCTCTTTGTTCTGTGAAAGCACTTCTTGTTTCACTAGCAGTGATACATCTGTTTGGAAGAAGTCAACATTTCTGAACATCATTTGGATGTTTTCATTCTAGATGTCATTTCTGTTTAGGCAACTGTAGGCATTTGCGTGACAGAATTTCTTGGCAAAGAATGCATTTGAAATAATCAAGGCTATCTTTTTCTTTGTCAGCATAAACCAAAATCAATGTATAAATCCTCATATTTACTAAATTTAGATTTTTACTTGGAAGATGACTTGCCTTTGAAAGATGCACTCAAAGCAGAACTACTAGCTGTTGTTCTCTGGAATGTCACCTTTTTTAAAAAATGGTGCACAAATCTCTCTCTTTTACCTTCTAACACAATACATTTAACTTGCTGTAACCTGCATTAACAGTACACAGTACAACATGCATAAGCCAACAATTGAATATGTCTAAAATTCGAAAGACATGTTTATCTGTAGGCATAAGTGGCAGGAGCACTGACTAAGGTTGCGTGGAGAGGAAAGTAGAGTGATCTGCATTAACATTTATAAATAAAACTAGCTTATCATGTGAAATATGATTTCACTCCCCAACCCCATTTTGTTATTTTTCCCCATTTTTCCATGGATCTCCTGGCATACCCAGGGAGTAATGGACCCCAGACTGGGAGTCCCTGATTTAAAGTATCTTTACATATCCCTAGAATTTTATTATGAGATGTCATTTCAACTAATCACGTAGATGACAATGGGTACAAACAGAATAGTATGAAACTTGCATCAAAAAGGAAAAATAAATAATTAAAATTAAGTTTACCATTATAAGACTTGAAATAGTATTTTTAAAATAACTTTCAGGAAGAATATAAGTAGTTTGGCAAACAAGAGAAGACCATTCAATCCATCATGCTCATCTGGTTAGTTAATAGTTAAGTTGTCTGAATAACTCTTCCAGATACCTTTTTCAGGCAGGCTGTCTCGAAAGCTTGCATATTGTAATCGGTTCAGCTAGCCAATGAAAGGTGTAATTTTGCTTAACTTCTCATTGCATCCATAATAGCTAACACAATAACAACACCCTACTACTACAGATACCTTTTTAAAGCTGTTCCAGATTCCCATGGCCCTTTGTGTGAAGAAGGCTTTCCTGGCTTCCATCTCAATTACACCTCTTCTTAATTTCCACTGGTATCCTTGAATACTTCATTATCTAACTGAAAGGATTCTGCAAGATCAGTTTTTAAGAAAGCTGAAGATGTGTATTAAGACACTGCTATAAAACAACAACAAAAAAAATGTAACTTCTTGGAAAAGTGCATTCCATTTAGTTCAGACATGCACATGTACCGTGCAGTCTCACAATCACAATATGGAGCATAACCATCCTTTATTTACAGTATATTCAAAAGTTTTCACAATATAACCCAACATTATATTTACATTCTTTTTAGAGGTTGTCTCTTCTTGGTCAGGGTTGCCCATCTTGTTTTATAATTAACTAGCTGATTACCCAATGGCTTCGCTCACTGAGTGCAAGGGAAAAAAACTAAAATGTAGTATTTATAAAATAAGTTTGTTAATTACCAATGTTATTTTTGAACAAATAAAGAGCATTTACAATAAATAGAAATTATATAAATATTAATTATTAAGTAGTAAAACATTTTGATAAAAGAATTTGAAGAAGATATAAGAAGCGTATAAATTATTTCATTGAGTACTACTGCAGTGGTTTCGGGCAAACTACCTGCTTGACAACCTTGCACTATGTGCCTGTGATTTAAACGAAAAATTATTGTGAGAAATGTGGACGCTGCCTTTCCATGCTTAACGGGCAGAAGGTCCAAACAATTCCCAAGTCTAATACTTAACACGAAGAGGTCGGTACATCTTTTTAGATGTAAACCCTCCATTTTCTTTAAAGAATTCATCACAAAAGCAAAAGAATTCATCACAAAAGCATCTTAAGGGACAGTAAGTAGCCGTGCACTGCAATTTACCAAGAGAGTCCCGGTTCGATAGCGCTGATTACACTTATTTGCAAAGATTTCCACTGTCCCAGGAGCCGACTGGGCACTTGAAGTGTGACAAACAGTGCACAAAGAGAGGACGCTGCCTGAAACTGCAAAAGCTGTTGACCCAGAGGAAAAGCCCGACATTCCACGCCTCCCAGCGTCCACTTTGTTCTTACGACCCCTCGCTACTGAAGGCGGTCTCGTCTTCACATTGTTTACAGCTTGGCGCAGTTAAAAAGTAGAAAGACACAAAGCTGTTTTCTTCATCATTCTTACTATCAAGGTGTAGGGCGTTCCTCTTAAGTTGAATGAGGAGCCCAGCACACACAAAAATCTCCTACTCTTAGGAAAATTAATTCTATTAAGTACAGAACCCAACCGAACCTTAGCCCCAATTTTATATCCTCATCTGGAGTTGTCTTTTATGAATTTATACAAAGGAAATAATCACCCCAACAATTCTTTAAACAATCAAAAAAGAATATATTATAAATCAAACAAAACAATAAACACCCTTTAAATCCTTGTCAAATCTATAATAACTACACAAACCCTAATTAATATGCCACCCCCTTAAACACTTTATAATATACTCCCCAGAAAACGGCGAAACAGCAAAGAAAAAAAGCAAGCAAGGAAAAGAAACGGAAAATTACCCTATTTACAAACAGCACAAATATATTCACAGTACTTAAACCTATATTACATCTATACACAAATATAAATTAGACACACACACACACACACAATCCCCACACGTTCCCCAGTGTCTTTTATATTAACTTTTTTTTAAAGTCTAAATTCACACGGCCTGGGAAATCTGCAATGAATCAAGTGATCAAGTTAGATACGTTCCGCTGACTCGTATACTGAATTTAGATGTAAAAAAAGCGATCTCACCAGCCTGGCGACGATTCCTTTATTGAAGGAAGAAGTCCGTCTCACCCGGGTGTCTCAGCGTTAGTGTCCGTCCTTGGCCAATGCCCGCACCATAAAAGCAAAGTAAAGCCGTGTGCTCCGAAGGTCCTTCTAGGTTAGCCGGCACTCCTTCTCCGTGCACCCAACCGTCCTTATTACGGAGTCTCACTTGCTTTACCGCTGGTTTCTTCTTTGCATTCACCTTTCCAGCTCCTTATTTAAACAGTCTTTTTCTTCTTTTCAATATTAGTAAAAACTCTCACACAAATAGTAAGTTCCTATATTATAATATGTTCTGTGGTCATACATAATTTCCGTTACCCGTGGTCATATGTCATTTCCGTTTCAAACACGAAAAGAATTTTATTTATATAGATATGCCTTTTGCCTTTCAAAAGGAAGCACTTTCCATTTGACCTCAGCATATGTTTTATGCTAAATATTGAAGACATTTCACAGAAATTCTAGAGATATGATTTCAACCTGATGTAAAAAATTATTGATAAAACGCAACTAAATAGTTTTAGTGAAGTTACCCATGAAACCAAAAGACTTGCTTGAATTCAGTCTCAAATTCCAAAGATTTCTAATTTCAGCTTTGACCTTCTACCTTTAAAAAAAAACACAGTAAGACAGATGAGAAAAAACATAAGAAATACTAATTGTTCATCTGTGAGAAACAATGCAAAATCTTTATTGCAGCATCTCAGCACTAGGTGTTGTCCATTTTAATAGTCTCTGAGAGGTAAACACTGCATGGGAAGCAGCAGGGGTGACTAATCAGGGGTTCAGTTATGCAATGCCTTGCACCAGCGTGGAGAAGTACCGGTGGTCATAACTGTTCCCGTGTTCTAATAAAAATTAGATGCTTGTGCTGAAGGCTGTAGAAAAACACTCTAAGTAATTTTAGCCTCATGTTAAAAAATACATATATAATTTTCCTAGTATATATTTGTCAAATTAAAATATAAAAGGTCAACAAAATGATCATTTTTGTCTGACACAGTGGTTGGAACCCCAGTTCACTAGAGACTAGAAGAACTCTGACATGGTACATTTATTGAATACTGTAAACTTGTAAGATGCTTGTTGCATGTTTTTATCAAAGTTATTCCCTATAAGACACATAATTGATTATAGTTTTTAAAGGCATTAGCGATTTATTTATATATTAACTTTCATTCTACTGAGCATACATTTTTGTATTTTAAAATAAAGGGTGTATACTCTTATAGTTAGAATGTTTCTACTAATATGTCCTTAGAATATAAACTTATAACTTAATGTAAAGACTGAATCCAATGTGCATTTTTTGGCGTTTTAAAAACCGAAGAACAAGACAAAGAAGATTCGACAGAGATAGCAATGGATCTCAAAAAAGTGCATGAAAAGTTTAATTTTAAATAGGCTATCCAAATGGCAAAACATACACTTAAATTTGGAAAGAAAAGGGGAAATGTGTAACATCTCCTTCCACCAAACAACCATATTCAAAACTTTCTGACATCATTAAATACTGTAATTTGTCTAAATGATTGTGGCACACATCTTGCAAAGACAATCTTCTTGCTGTTGCTGGTTCCTTATTTTCTAGGACATGTCTTTTAGTTTTTCAATGCTGAAAGGTGTTGCTAAGCAACATAAAATATCAGCAGAACTCAGACATTGTCATTCCATGATTAATACTTACCGAGGTGCAGTGCTTGCACAAGGTTTTGATATTATATCTAGAGATTAATGTCACCAAGTTCTTTTCCGCAAGCTTAACTAAGAAACTTTTTGCTACTCAACAATACAGATATCATGGTTGCATGTTAATGACAGCTACAGCTCCAGTTCATCTTAATAAAAAAAAGTTATTATGTAAAGTATATCATAACTTTTAATGATTTCTTCCTTACACTATTGTAATCTAAAGTATATTTTTACATAGTGGTTAATTTTATCAGCAGCTAACACACACATTTCATTTGTACTAAACAGAATCCACTGCAGCAATGATTTTTTGTGAAGCTGTTCAAATCATATATTATGGTATGCATTTATATGATCATGGAATTCAGAATCTATGGCCAGAAAGGTTTTACACGAGTGAGGGGGTAAAGAGAAAGAAGTACAGGGTGGAGGCAGTGATATCTCATCAAAGTTATATGCAGCACTGGAATTGGAGTTAAAAGGCCCAAATCAGGAAGAGTTTGGCCTTTTGGTGGAGTAGCGCTCAAGGGGGATGCTTGCATCTTTTATATGTATGCTGGTAGTATCAAATACATCTGAGGGTGTATTTTCACAATCCAAGGTGGTGTTCTGATTTTTTACAGAACATTTGCAGCTAATGCAGATACCAGTTTTTGTTTACTATTATTTAAAATAATATAAAATGTTTGTTTAAACGTTTTAAAAATTTGGAGTGGGCATGTAATTAATTTGATTTACTGTGGTGGTTATGCCATACATACTGAATATTTTGCAATAACTTTGTACTGACAGGACAGTTTTTAAATTTGGTTGTGATGTTCCTTCCGTTAAAGATGATGTTAAGCTAAAGTAGCTGAAGTCTGATACCTTTTAAGGAAGGAAGGGAATAATAGAGAGATAAAGCTTAATAATGAAACCTACTCTAGTGAGTGCCACCTTTACTTTGAAATCCAAAATCTAAACAATGAGAACAGCCGTGCATTTACTCTCATCATCCCAAGTGCATCAAAACCCCAGGTGATCTTGCAGTAACATTCTACTTCATTTTTGAAATTATACTTTGTATTTTCGCACTTATTGATTTAGTACTGTTCTACAAACCTGTTTTCTACTTACTCATCATTTATAAACTAAATTCAACTGTAAATTTTATATTCTCTTTGCTGTGGATGATACATTCTCCACTGTATTTAACTTTTTCTTATTGTACATTGAAGTCAAGGCATTACCAGTTGGACGTAAGACAGGGAAAGCATGTACAAATAATATATCTATATAAAAGTTCAAACACAAAAGTAATTGTTGTTTTCCATCACCAAATTATATGGTTAAAAACAAAAAATAATGCAGCTGAAGAAACTGTAAGATGCAGGAAAGGCCTCTGAATTATAAAGATGTGTGTACAAATGATTCCTAAAAGACTTATTTCCTAAAAGATTCAACAAATGATTTAAAAAACATTCACATGCACAAATACATGTTTCTAAGTCTTTTCCACTCGTGCCTTATTTTATAAATCACAAATTACATACAGTATGTTGCTTCATTAATGGAAGATGTTCATATGGCAATATGGATATAATCTTTTTTACCAATCATCTTTTGTTTAAATCCCTTCTTAATCACACCACAACCTCTTTCATTATAAGGGAAATTGACATGGGCATCTGCAGAAAATTTTGCATGTAGTTTAATATAAACTACAAAATTAGTGAATGTTCATAGAGACCAATATAACCGATAAGAAAGTAAATAATACATTTGGTTGATTAAACAGCAATATTAACACCCAAATGACATCTAATTTCTTGATTTTAAAAGGCATATTTTATAATAAGAATTTCAGTTAGTGATATTTACAGTATATTCCAATAAGCAGGTGAATTCTAAGAGTGTCAGGTTGAATAGTGAATAGTATAATATTCATGGGGCGGCACGGTGGCGCAGTGGGTAGCACTGCTGCCTCGCAGTTGGGAGACCTGGGGACCTGGGTTCACTTCCCGGGTCCTCCCTGCGTGGAGTTTGCACGTTCTCCCCGTGTCTGCGTGGGTTTCCTCCAGGCGCTCCGGTTTCCTCCCACAGTCCAAAGACATGCAGGTTAGGTGGATTGGTGATTCTAAATTGGCCCTAGTGTGTGCTTGGTGTGTTTGTGTGTGTCCTGCAGTGGGTTGGCACCCTGCCTGGGATTGGTTCCTGCCTCGTGCCCTGTGTTGGCGGGGATTGGCTCCAGCAGACCCCCGTGACCCTGTGTTCGGATTCAGCGGGTTGGAAAATGGATGGATGGATAATATTCATGGCCAAATTTACAAACAGGGTGACTTGGCTGTGCACCATCTGGCTCTGCTCACAAAGGATCTCTAGTAGATGCAAACGAAAAAATAACTAATAACAGAAAAAAATGCAGTACAGGTGCTCACAGCAATCCACTATCTTGCATACACCCCTGTCACAATTTGGTTCATGTGATTATAAACGTGTGTAATCAGACATAAACAAAGAGTGTTTAAAAGGAAATAAGAGTTCTGGTTGGCTGACACGAAATGTTTATTTAAAACAAGAGCCCAGTGGTAAAGCGAAAAGAAAAATAAAAACAGATAGAAACAAAATGTTGTACTGAAAACTATACCAGACATTTAAAATAATGATTTGAATACGTACTTTGAACAAGCCGCTATTACTACAGTTGAAAACAATAAGCATGACTTTACAGATAGCCAAGACAGGGCTGCTATAACCACTTCAGGCAGTTTAACATCAATGTGCTGTCCTGTCCTATGGATGTGAATAGCCAACAGTGTGACTGACAATGAGGCAATTGCAGGAGATAAGATGCACAAAACAAAGCCAATTCTGAATGGAGAACCCCTTTCGGGTCTTTTACTTTTTTGGCATCAAAGCATTAACCTTCTAAAAATGTTTCATGGTTGTTCATTATAAGTTTATATATAAACTTTTAAAACAAAAGTTGCATTCCAGCATATGTAATGTTGTACTTATCAGTGTGTTACATTCAAAAAGGAAGGTGAAGCTGACCCAATATAAAGTTTAGAATTTTCTTCTACTTTAATTTCTGTACCTGATTTATTATTTGCATATGTGTTGTTCATATGTTGTTCATATGGTCCAGATAACATACCTGTGGAAGCATGGAGGTGTTTAGGAGAGATGGCAGTGGAGTTTTTAACCAGATTGTTTAATGGAATCTTGTAAAGTGAGAAGATGCCTGAGGAGTGGAGAAGAACTGTACTGGTACCAAATTTTAAGAATAAGGGGGATGTGCAGAGCTGTAGTAACTACAGGGGGATAAAATTGATGAGCCACAGCATGAAGTTATGGGAAAGAGTAGTGGAAGCTAGGTTAAGAAGTGAAGTAATGATTAGTGAACAGCAGTGTGGTTTCATGCCAGGAAAGAGCACCACAGATGCAATGTTTGCTCTGAGGATATTGATGGAGAAGTTTAGAGAAGGCCACAAGGAGTTGCATTGCGTCTTTGTGGACCTGGAGAAAGCATATGACAGGATGCCTCAAGAGGAGTTGTGGTATTGTACGTATGAAGATGCCAGGAGTGGCAGAGAAGTATGTAAGAGTTGTGCAGGATATGTATGAGGGAAGTGTGACTGTGGTGAGGTCTGCGGTAGGAGTGACGGATGCATTCAAGTTGGAGGTAGGGTTACATCAGGGATCGGCTCTGAGCCCTTTCTTATTTGCAATGGTGATGGACAGGTTGACAGACGAGATTAGACAGGAGTCCCCGTATACCATTAATGTTTGCTGATGACATTGTGATCTGTATGCTCTGGAGAGGAGAGGAATGAAGGTCAGTAGGAACAACATGGAATACATGTGTGTAAATGAGAGGGAGGGCAGAGGAATGGTGAGGATGCAGGGAGTAGAGCTGGTGAAGGTGAATGAGTTTAAATACTTGGGATCAACAGTACAGAGTAATGGAGATTGTGGAAAAGAGGTGAAAAAGAGAGTGCAGGTAGGGTGGAATGGGTGGAGAAGAGTGTCGGAGTAATTTGTGACAGACGGGTATCAGCAAGAGTGAAAGGGAAGGTCTACAGGACGGTAGTGAGACCAGCTATGTTATATGGGTTGGAGACGGTGGCACTGACCAGAAAGCAGGAGACAGAGCTGGAAGTAGCAGAGTTAAAAATGCTAAGATTTGCATTGGGTGTGACAAGGATGGATAGGATTAGAAATGAGTACATTAGAGGGTCAGCTCAAGTTGGACGGTTGGGAGACAAAGTCAGAGAGACAAGATTGCGTTGGTTTGGACATGTGCAGAGGAGAGATGCTGAGTATATTGGGAGAAGGATGGTAAGGATAGAGCTGCCAGGCAAGAGAAAAAGAGGAAGGCCTAAGAGAAGGTTTATGGATGTGGTGAGAGAGGACATGCAGGTGAAGGGTGTAACAGAGCAAGACGCAGAGGACAGAAAGATATGAAAAAAGATGATCCGCTGTGGCAACCCCTAACAGGAGATGCCGAAAGAAGAAGAAGAAATGTGTTGTTCAGAATTTGTGAGTATATGTATGTACAGTATATGGTGGGGGTGTATTCAGTAGAGTTAGTAAATTTGGAGTCTTTAACTCACCTTGATTATATGACGGTTAAATCACTGTTGCTTGAACAAATGTAGTCATTTGAACATATTAAAACTTTAATAGGTCAGTCATATGCTCAATAATATTATTTACGTGAACACATCATGCATGCCCAAATAAACATGCATGTAATTTTCTTGTCTGCAGTCAAGTTTGAGTTCGTGAGAGAGAACATGTAGGTGATGGGTGTAACAGAACAAGATGCAGAGGACAAAAAGACATGGAAGAAGATGATCCACTGTGGCGATCTCTAACGGGAGCAGCCAAAAGAAGAAGATGAAGAAGTGTTGTATATGATCTACTTAGAGAGACCTCTGTCTTTCTAGGGCAGAATGGCAAACAAAAGTCCTAATAAAACAAAAACAATGAGTGGGTCAGTTAATATGTTAATTTACAAACAAAATTAAGTACTATTCTAGTTATGAAGGGTATTGGGAAACACTCACTATTTAACAAACTATCTTAAGTACAAGATACCAAAGTATATAGTTTTATGAAACTTTTAGGAAATGCACCTCAGGTTAATAAAATATACACAAAAATTGAAACATGTTTAGTATTTTTAGTTGCAGTACAAAAGTAAATACAATGATTTTAATCACTTTCTGAAACAAAATCCCCTTTTTGTTTAGTTCTAGTTTTCAGAATGTTTTTCATTTTTATTTTATTTCAGTTTTAGTTATTTTTTCAGTAACAACATATTTTGTTTTATTTTTAGTTAAAGGGAATAACACTTGTGGCATATGGGATACCTCTATGCTGGAAGGACCAGGGAAAAGAACATATCCAGAGCATTACCTCCTCTGGAGCATTAGGTGGTAGTCCCCCTGGAAGCTGGAGTTTGGTGTAGTCCTGTTGGGTTACGTGGGTACTGCCAGGGGGTGCTGCAGCTGCTGCTGAGCCTGGGTGTGCCGGAAGTGCTGCCAAAACTAAGTCAATGAGTAGCTGGAGCACTTCTGGGTGCCTTATAAAAGGAGCCAGTAGCCACTACTCTGGGAGCAAGTCAGGTAGAAGAGGACGAAGCTTGCCTAGAGGAGTGGAGGCAGACAGAAAAGGAAAGAAAAGAAAGTGGTTAGTTTAGTACTGTGACTGTGCTTGTGACTGTGCTTTACATGTTGGAAAAGGGGGAAGACAATTTCCACGGGAAAAAATAAAAAGGAATGCCCTGAAACGTACATCCCATGTCTGTCTGTGTGTGCTGGTCCACACACTGTTTGCACACAAAACTTTTAATGAAAGGGAATAACACTGTTTGCACCATTTATACCATTTGTGGTGAAATTATCTATTGTTCTAACCATCATATCCTGGATGACTTCAATCAAATGTGACATGAATTAAAAAAAAATAAAACAATAATATCCAGGGTCTCTGTTAAACCTGACCTGGGTATGCTTCCAGTGTCTAAACCGTCAACATTTCCAGTCAGATGAACCACCCTGCAACAGGGCATTCATTTCCTGATAGCTCATGCTGGCGACTCCCATGGAACCATAGTTGTCACGTATTAAATTTTGATTTACTATAGGAGGTGGGTACTGAGCCCAGTGCAGATTAAATTCAACCAATGATCCTTAAAGGTAAAACTGTTGCCTTCTCACACCAACTTTCAGTGGGCCTACAATATAGGGTAATTATAAAAATATTTAATCTTATACAGTACATTGTTTTTGCACTATGTATAACCATGTTACATTTTCTAAACTCTTTGGCATTGTGTTGTCCCTATTGATTTACAGCTTAAATTCAAAATAATTTCTCATTATTTCCATAGTAAACAATAGTTACAGTACTAATAAACAATAACTGCATGTTGTTTGTGTAAAAAGTTCAATTGTCTTGTGTATGCAGAAAATTAACTTTTCCTCTTATATTGCCTATCACCACATGGTTCAAATCCTCTTTGAAAGATATTGCTGTAGAAAAATTGATATTACATTTTTTATTTTATTCTACAGTGGGGGATTTCACATGATTATACAAACAGACATTTGGGTCCAGTTCCCAAAGCAAAGGATATCAATATCTAAAACTCTTGATCTGATGTAGACGGATGCCCTCTATGCCGTAGAACCCATGAAAATTGAGAACACTGTTTTATGGTAGGTTTGCGTTTAACTTATGCTTTTGGTGTCAGAGGTTAAAATAACACCTTGAACTTTTTGTTGGATTGTTTATATTAGGGAAACTGGAACTTGATTGTGTTGCAACAAACAAAGGTTCATTTAACTGGTTTAAGGCTTGATCCCCCTCTGGAGACTAAACCTTTCAGCAGTGAGATGTGCAGACCCAGCTTGGTCTCTCTTGAAGTTTCAGTGTGGTGGTAGTAGTTAGGAATACCTGGTATGGCTAGTTTCTCCTTCGAACCAGGCAATTCTTTTGCTTGAAGAATTTTACTATAGCCCAATTTTCAGGTTGACGCTCATATGCTGTTACCTTTGATAGGTCAGGAAGAGCAGCTTTTATCTGCAGGTATAAAGACTGAAAGGTTTTGCACATTATTAGTGTTGCAATACTTTATCTATAATTGCTGAAAATATCTGAAGATCCTATAGAGAAGGGAAGGATGCCAGCTGCTGTATACGCCCTCCTATTGACAAGTCATGAGGTACTGGGCCTGTTTTTTTGGGAGTACCCCTTATTGACATTAATAATAACAGTAAGACAGGTGGTCATTTAATCCACATTCTGTTCGTATATTGGCTGCTTTATTTTTAAGGGTCAAATCAGCAATGTATGCAGAAATCAAAGAAGAAACCCACAGTCAGGACTAGTGAATGCCTAATTAGATTCAGAAAAAAAGATCAAAATAAACGAAAACAGTTATGCTCCACATTTGCTGTTTCACTTTACTAATTACAGAATATGCAGTTATGAGTACATTATTTTCTTCTTGATATTTTAGTCTCAGGTTTTAAAATAATTTACACCAGTGACAAATATTTTACTAGGTTTGAGGTTAATGGATAATTTATACAAATAAGATTTTATCTCTTTCTACATACAATCCTTTTAAATTGTTTCTAGGAACAATTTAAATCAGCAGACATTGTCTTCAAATACATCTATTAAGCATATCTCTTAAATGTGTTATATTAAAACTAAAACTGATTTAAAGCTAAAGTTGTTTCATAAAATTACTATTTTTACTGCTACTTAAACTAATGCATACATTTCTACCTTATGCATTAGAATTTTAACACCTCAGATTATAGGAAATAAAACTAAACCTTCTATCAGCTATGTAGTCATGCAAACATTAACATTCTATTTTATTTCACAATTAAAATATACACATTTCTTAGAACATACTAACTCTAACCCTAACCCTAATGCATATTGTGAGATTTCTTAACTGTTTTGAGACCATCCCCAATGTGGCGACATGCTGACACATGATTGACGTGTCTGTTGAGGGCTGCTTGTCCATCACCAAGGTCACAGCACCCCACACATTTGCAGCTCTACAGAGGCAACTGCAAGTTCACCACCTCCACATGTAACACGTCTGTCGCCCGATGGGTAATCCAGGGAACATTATAACTCAGCCACTGACCTTGCCCCAGCCCTGCCCATTTGCTGTGTCTGTGTGTAGTAGAGTGGTAGCTCCTGTATCAATAAACAACCTTGTAGTTCCTGTTTCTAGCTGAATAAAGCTGTTTTTCCTTAAATCCTTAGATTCTGCCTCATCTTTTGAGTGCAAGACAATGACTCATGCGTCACAATATTGAGAATGGAGGTTATCTTCCTTTTTGTGAATTAAACATTACTTTTATTTAATTATGAAAATACAATCTAATCAATAAATATACATTTTTCAATGTTTAAAACACTGATTTCTTTACCAGTGACTTCCTTTTAAGGCTAATTCATGCACACTGCATCGTGAATGTCTGATGATATTCATTCATCTGTCTGAGTGTTGGTTCTTTAGAAAAAGCACAGTCTACATTTTTGTTAGTTAAACATTTTCTCTTGAAGTATTAATATACGACCCTTACTGCTACAGCATATCTCAGCAAGCCTTGAGTACAAGGCAGAAACAATACATGGACAGCTTGCCAGACTATCACAGGGAGCACACACCCACCTGGACCAATCCAGCACCTTTGAGGAAACTCACACAGACACAAAGAAAACACACATACTCTACACAAAAACAAGATCCAAATTCAATTCAAGTCAAGTTGTGGAGCATGCACTGGTACAGTGCGTTGCCGCACCCACCACACGACGAAACAGCTCAGGATCCCGTTGGGAAACCCCCCAGGCAGACACGAGGTCCAGTCCCACCCACCAGAAATGACATTCTATCTGCCACAATCAGGTGTTACGTGAGTGACCCCTTGGCCAGGTCCAGCCACTCGGGTCCCCAACAATGACGATCCTATGAGCTGGATCACCCTTGGGGAATCGTGCCACGTGGCCGTAGTGCTCCCTGCAGGTAATGTGCCTCATTCAGAACTCCATGAGCAACCGCTCATTTGACAAAAAGTCACACCAACAATACCCAAGGATTTTCCGGAGAGACATATTACCAAAGGAGTCCCATCTTCGTCTCAGGTCACTGGATAGCGCCCATGTCTCGCAACCATATAGCAAGACAGGAAGCACCAGGACTCTAAAAACTTGGACCTTTGTCCTTTTGCATAGATATCGGGAGCGCCACCCACCCCTTTCCAGTGACCTCATGACCCCCCATGCTCTCCCAATCCGTCTACTGACTTCATAGGAAGAGTCACCTGAGATATGAATGTCACTGCCAAGGTAAGTAACCCTCTCGACAAGGTCAACACTCTCTCCGCAGACAGACACACTGCTGATGGCTGTGCCTAAGAGCTCATTAAAGGCCTGGATCTTGGTTTTTATCCAGGACACTCGCAAGCCCAGACACTCAGAATCCTTGCTCAGTCTTTCGAGAGCCCCGATCAGGGCCTCCACTCTGCGAAGATCACAGCATCGTCAGCAAAGTCATGATCAGTGAATATTTCTTCACCAACAGATGCCCCACCGCCGATGGACCCCATGACCTTGCCCAACACCCAGTCCATGCAAGCATTGAACAGAGTTGGAGCAAGAACACACACCAGACGAACCCCAGAATCAACTAGGAAAAACACAGAGGTTCTGCTTCCACTCTGCACAGCACTCAGAGTACCAGTGTACAGGCTGCTCATGATATCCAGCAACCTCCAGAGGATCCTGTGAACCCTCAGGATGTCCCACAGTGCAGCTCAATCAACTGAGTTGAACACATTATGAAAATCAACAAAGGCTGCAAAGAAACTGCCGATATTCACGTTTGTGCTCCATGAGAACCCTCAGTGCCTGGATGCACTCGATGGTAGACTTCTTGGATGTAAAACCAGACTGTTCCAGTCGCTGGTAGGTGAGCAAGTGATCACGGGTCCTATTGAGGATGACCCTAGCAAGGACCTTACCCAGCACCGAGAGCCGTGTTATCCCCCTGTAGTTGCTGCAATCCAGGCGATCACCCTTCCCTTTCCAGAAAGGGATGATAAGTCTCGTTTTCCAGTCATTTGGGATGATGCCAGTTTCCCAAATGGAAGCAAAGATTGCTTGCAATACTAGGAGGACAGCCTTACCACCAGCCTGGAGAAGTTCAACCCGGATACCACAGATCCCTCAGCTGGTTAACCACCTGTGCAATCTCAGTGAAATTGGGTGGTTCACAGCTAATTGGAGGATCAGCCTCAAGAATCATGGACCCAGAAATATCCAACGTCCTAGCTGGAGGATAAGCTTTGAACAGCTGCTCAAAGTACCCAGCCCAGCAGGTCACAAATGCAGCGTCATCCTTAAGGACCGTTCCATCAGCCCCCCTGACTGCGACTCTCCAAGGAACAGATTTGGATGTACATAATGCTTTGATTTCTCTGTAAGCAGGATGTGGGTCGTTAGACCAGAGATGGTGTGTCACTTGCTCACAGATTTCTCTAACAAACGCCTCTTTATCTGCCTTCTGAGCTCTCGCAGCTGTCCTTCTCAGTTCCCGGTACAGACCAGAGTTACCGCTGAGCCATGCACTGCGACTCCTCTCGATGATATCCGTGGTGCCCTGCGAGATGAAACACTTCCTTCTGGAAACACCAGTAACAACAACACAACCCTTAGCAACCTTCAGGGTCTTGTCACAGAAGGTCTCCTCATCATATCAGGATCGGCAGTCGCACCCAAATCCACTCCACAAGTTCCTCACACAAAATGCATGCAAACTCGTTATAAACAGCCTGGTCTTGGAGTCTGGCCAAGCCAGAGTAGCAACAACAAGTCTGTGGTCAGAATTCACAAACCAGGTACTGCCAGCGTCTGCCCATGAAGATATGATCAATCTCCTTCACTGCACCACAAATATTGGAATACCAAGTCCAACAAGGAGTGGCTCAGGGCGCTGGAACCACGATCCAGCGATTTGCAGTCCCTGACCTTTTGCAAAGTCAAGGAACATGGAGCCACTTTCACCACTGTCACCAGACCCATGGGGACTGAGACAATCCTCATAGCCAGCCCTGTCAGTGTCAGTGGCTGCATTGAAGTCACCCATTACCAGAGGAGTGTCACCTCGCGGGCACCCATCAGCCACCGAGCGAAGATTGTGAGTAAAATGTCTTCCTCACCGAGACATCACTAACCCCAGTATGAGAATACACCTAGACAACAGACAAGGCACCCAGGGAATGCCGTAATCTGAGTCTCATAATACACTCGTTGAAAGGTGTGACATCAGATACCATCGGAAATTTCCTTTGTAATTTTTAGAACATGTTAAACGTTTTTGGCAAATTACCCAAAAACCTCTTTATGTATATAAATCTACTTAACAATGTTAATATCTTATTACCAAATGTTTTTCTCTCTATATAAAATTAATGTCCTTACAAATACTTTATATATAAAATACACATAAATAAAAGTTTCAAGTTTCAAGGGAAGATGTTGCACATTTATAAATATATTTTTACAACCAAATGTAGAGATGTTTTCATTAAACCAAATATTACACATATTCAAAGCCAAGTATAATATTTAACTGTAGTAGAGTGATGTAATGTGTGCTCCATTTATGGATGCAATGAGAAGTAAAGCAAAATAACATCTTTTAGTGGGTAACTGAGTAGACTACACCTTGCATGAAGAGGTCTCTTAAAAGTCTGCATATTGCAATATTTTGCCCAAATTAATACAGAGCTCTGTTAATTTAATACCACAAAAATTACTACTTTATGTGTACAATTTATTTTCATCAATTGTTTTAACAATTTAAATGGTACCAATAACATTTTAATTTTAGTATTTTTCCAATATGTTGTTTCCCAAATAAAACATGATGTTCTCAGGCTCATTTTTCTTTTATCCCAGTTAATCACTCTCTATATTTTCCCTCAAACATTCTACATTCAAACATTATAAAACAACCAAAGCAGCAGTTTGACTCCTTTCATTCTTTTCTCTCTCACACTTTCTTGCTGCACTTTTTCTCGCTTGACCATTACAATCTTTCTGTTTATTTAAGCATCTAGCAATGCAATCTCCCTTTATTACATTGTTTTTGTAGTGTATTTGAAATCACCGTTCTTTCTGCTTTGCCATCAGTCAAATTCTGATCTGAGTATAAAAATAAATCTTATGCAGAAACTGCTATTTTCTTTAATAGCTCTCAGTATACGTTCCAAATGGCTTTTTTCGAACACTCTTAAGATTATAAACTTTCTATTTCTACATTTTCCCAGTCTCTGTAAATTCTAAAGTTCTTTTTGACTTTTACTTCTTGTTACCGATTTTAATTGTTTTTATTATTCTTTCCCCTAAAAGCATCCAGCAAGTCTAATTCTGACTGTCTAGAAAAAATAAAATCCATTGCAGCAGCGACTCAGACAATCATAAAAATATCACTCAAAAAAAAACAACACTGCTGTAATTCATTGAGAGATTTACTCTCCTATCTAAACCTATTCCTCTTTATCTTTTTCATCAGTAAACAGAATTTAGATGAACTGGAAAGAAAAAATAATAAGAATCTTAAAACAAGAAGAGTATAGCAGTACAGAAAAAAATTGAGTACAGTTTTTCTTTGTAAAACAGTGCACTTTTTTTGCAGATTTGAAGTGTCCTTCAACTGCCTCCCTACAGAAGCCTACCTCTAAATGAGGTTTCAGCATGGTGTCACTACTGAGTATGGCTCTAAACTTGTCCCTTGCTTTATTACTCTTTGTCAGCATTGTCTCCTATAATTACATAAGTTATATTATTCTTTGCCTAGCCCAAAATGAAATCTAGGATACACTTTTAGACAATAGAGCCAACTGACAAGCAAGTCCTTGGTTTCAGTAAAGTGACAGCTCCTTAAAAAAAGCTCCCTTGGTTATACATGTTTCTGCCAAATTCCCAAAAGTGACCTCCTCACATAAGTGCTGGAGCTCAGACCCAGAAGAATCATAGTTATGAATTCTAGAAAGTGCAACAAACAGGTACTTTCCCCCACAATAGCAAACTAAATTCCAGCCACACACAAGGCCAAATTGTATGGTCCAGTTGCCATGCAGGTGAGGACCTCACTTGACACTATTCAGACTGCACTGGCAATCTCCAGTGCATTCCAGCAAATCCCTGAGCTGGCGTAAGACCCCTCTTGAAGAGATGTCTCACTTACAGTCTTCCTTTTCATACCTAATGTTGCTAAGCCCTATCTATTACACAAGACTACAGGTGTTAAATTCACAAAACACAAAATTATTCTTAAATAACATTCACAAATAGTTCCTGAAACAGATACTCATCCAGCACAGTTAAAAAAATATCTGGGTGTTCAAGGCACCAACTGTTAGGGAAAATATTCTGGAAATAAAGAAGAGTCATGAGTAACAATTACAAATTAATTCAAAGATGAACATCTTTATTTATAACAGACTGGTGGAACCCTGTCATGTGAGTAGCCGAGTTCTCCGTGGCAAGAACGACTAATCTATAGAGAACAGTTCCTTTTATTAGTTAGGTCCATTTACATAACATATTTAAAAATATTTTTATTTACACCAATCAGTGAACAGATATGTGTATATTCTAATAACATCCTTTATGGCTTAACATTTTGTACAGTTTCATGATCTCATCTCTAATTTCAATGTGCTGGTACTAATGATGGTAGGATGACCTAAATAAAATGGCAGGCACAAGTTCAAGTAGTTTACAAATTCATACAGCTGCTTTTCCCTCCTTGCAATCACAATCAGTAGGAAAAAAAGGAAAATCAGTTAACACTACACTAGCAATGAAGTCTTTGGACATTTACTCTACATGGATTCACTCCACTTGCTTTTTTGTTTTTTGTTTTTTTCTTCAGGATAATGCCATTTGAACTGGGTCATCTGTTTTCATTTTAATTTCAAGGATTTGCAAGCATTCATTCGTTAACCATCTTTCTCAGCGTTTTTCCCATTGTCTGTCCTTAATCTTGAACGATACGTGTTACTTGCCAATGGAGGTTCATTAGTGATTAGCAGTATATATTGTATGTCTTTAGGATGAAAAGTTTCCACATTTGATGTTAGCTAAACCTAATGTGTTACTTTTTTATTTTTTTAATTTCTATTTTATAAACCTTGTCTCAACTGGAAAGCAAGTGAGAAAGCAGTACCCTTCTGGTTCACAGGCACAAAGAAAGGTTCATACATGTATGTATAAAAATTCTTTCATGTCAATTTCATGTCTTGTAAATCCAAGTCTGTACCTCAGTTTTCATATATCTGATTAAATTTGTGGAATTCAAGATCAAATGTATTCATATGGCCAT
Source organism: Erpetoichthys calabaricus (assembly GCF_900747795.2). NCBI lineage: Eukaryota > Metazoa > Chordata > Cladistia > Polypteriformes > Polypteridae > Erpetoichthys > Erpetoichthys calabaricus. Next base: position 87,691,988 of record NC_041400.2, on the reverse strand, counting down.
TTTTTAAATAAGACCCTGAATCTTCATAGACCTAATCCTATCAGATTTTTCCTTCCAATTTAGGAGAACTTAGTGAGTCTACAATTGAAAGTTAAGAGACATTGATTTTAGAAGTGGTGCACACACCACTGTTCAGCCGACTCTGATTTTGGCAGAGCTATTACCATACCACAAAGAGATGGACAAGGTCAACTCAAAAGTCAATTCATTTTCATACAGCATTCTTCATTCTATTAATTACAGGACTAGAGAACAGGGTCATTGCTTCCCATGACACTCTGGACTTTACAAGTCACAGAAATAATATCCTCTATCAAGTCTTTTTGATTCTAAAGCCAGATTATTCAAATGGGCAGCTAGTGGGCCACATGCAGCCCAGAAGCAACTCCGAGTGGTCCAGCCCACGATCCCATCAGGGATCCAAACTGTAATTAAAATGGTTGCCAATGTGACCGGAAATAGGCTTTGGTTATTGACATTTCTACATAGTTCGCCAATGGTAAATTAAATCATTGAATCTTCAAACTAATTATATTGTAACAGGTGCAAAAGGCCATTTTTTTATTGTTGAACGGTTGTGCCTTTAATATACAGTATGTGTTATTAAAAGCTCCCCCATGGATATCCATGAGCTACGTAAAGGCTGGTTTATTACACTACACCCGTCCACAGTGAAAATGATGTCAGACTTGGAGATGTGTGCTTGAAAATATTTCTAAGTATACACCATGGCTGACAGGATGGCCATGTATTCCAAACAGTGAATTTCAATGAGAGGCTGGTTATGCTTGTGTAAGAATAATGAACGAAGGGCTGAATATGATGCAACCGGTCATCAAAACAAAAAGAAGGCATGCAAAACATTTGAAACTCATCTGTCCATTATGTAGGTCCCCTGGAATTCAGTTGTCCCTTCTGATTTGGCGCAGGCATACTAAAGTGTGATTCTCATTGCTCTCCTTGTGTACAAACATCTTTGCAAACTGTTTCTCTTTTGATTTAGTGCATGCTCTGTGCAAAATGCTGGCCTGTCTGTCAATAAGCATGCACACTGCCCACTGTTTCCTCACGTACATCAATGTCATGAACTCTGAGTCTTAAGGCTGCCAGGCATATTACACACTAGCAAAATACCTGCACTTCGCAGCAGCGAAATACTGCCTTAAAATTTTTATTATGAAGAAAAGCAAACCTTTTTAAACTGAGGGAAAATATACCAATAATTATTTGTTAAGGATCTGTTTGTATACCACATTGTCAGTTCGGCCCTCCGGTTGTAATATGACGAAGCTGTGCGCTGAGCTTACTCTTGAGCATGCAATGTATAGTTGGCCATCTGAAAAGCAATCTTGCCTCAAATCAATGCCAACCTTTTGTAGGGTCTGTACCTGAAACTTATTAATTGTCATTGCGAAGCAGAGCCTTACTGGAAATTGGAGGCATTTGAGTTGAAATGGGAGATCAGAGGGTATAACAGGGATGCGAGGAATAAAAGCTCTCTCCCCTGAGCCACTGCCTGTAAAAATACTTGCCTCAATTAGGTTCTTTTGCAGACACGTGACCTGAAGTCTCATGCCGTTACAAAGTTTCAATGGCTGTAAGTTTCTCAGTAACTTTATTGGTGCCCCAACCTTCAAAATTAGATTATGCTCAGGAGTGCCTGGAGGATTCAGAGTGTGGAGAAACTCTACCGGATAGTGCACCGCGTCTTCCACTTCTACAACTGAATCTACAGACTGATAAGTTTTCGGTTGTGAAGATAGTTCTTGAAGTAAAATGTGGTTT